>NC_091296.1:4147824-4430324 GCF_038502225.1 Cherax quadricarinatus | reverse complement strand
TTTGGCAGTACGAGGGCATCCTAAAATGATCCTCATTGCTTCGTTCTGCAGTTTTTCCAGCCCTCCAAGCTTCCAGTCAGACACAAGAGCAAGTAGTGGCGCAGCATAATCAACCAATGATCTAATATAAGCAAGATACATCATTTTCACAATTTTAACATTAGCACCATACCTGGGGTGAAACCCTGCCACAACTCTAAGTGCTCTTAGTCTTACTTTGTATTGGCGACAAAGTCTTGTTACAACAGGTCCAAGTAGTGGAACCTCAAAGCCTAGATACCTGTATCTGCTTACATATTCTAGAAGAGACCCATCATGCAATTGGATCTGACGAACTGTGCCTCTGTCGAGGAGGACGCCTATTGAGTATCTTTGTTTTATCAGTAGAGATTATCAACCCCAGGTCCTGACACGAGGCTAGTACATGATTAAGAATGTTTTGGGTGTTGGAGAATCCGGTGGTGTGAATCATTATATCATCAGCAAAACTAATCACATAATGATGGGGCTGACTAGGCATAGCATTAAGTAATGCATTAATTAGAATATTGAACAGTGTGGGACTGAGCACACCTCCCTGTGGGGTTCCTAATTCAAAGTCTTTAGTTACACTTCTATGTCCCTGGAACAACACAGACGATTTTCTGTTGGACAGGTAACCTTTAATCCAGCGGAGAAGCCATCCTCTAACATCCATTCTGGCAAGTTCACTAATGATTACATGTCGGTTGGCTACATCGAAAGCGGATTTAAGGTCAAGGAACGTAGTGTATGAGCTGTCAGTGTGCAGAGTGAGAAAGGTGGCTATGCAACGATGCACACTCCTTCCATGCATGAAACCATGTAACCGGGGAGACAAAAATTGTTTGATTCTGTACATGAGACGATTAAGAATTATTCTCTCAAATGTTTTACACAAGCAGCTAGTAAGAGATATAGGGCGAAATGCATTTTGTTGATAGGGCTTAGGAATTGGAATGATGAGGCTGTTGGTCCAAGATTGTGGGAGCTCCCCAGTTACATAGCTCATGTTATATAATTCAAGTAATGGATTACCTGGTACTCGACACAGCAATCTGAGTATGTTGTAAGTAATACCATCCTCACCAGGCGACGTGGAGTTGCCCTTAGTTAGTGCTGCATCAAGTTCATAATTAGTGAAAGGAATGTTGCAGTCATCTGCCTTGCTGAGCATAAAGCAAACAAGTCTCTCCCTTGCATCATATTTGTCATTTAATTTTGCCTGTGTGATACTGGGAAGATTGTCATAGCTAGATGTAGCAGCCCAAGCACTAACTCATTCGCCCTATTCAAGGGATGAGGGTGCGCGATCTGCCCAGTTCTGTTACCCTTAATTCTATTTATGTCCCTCCATGCCCGGCTAAGTGGGGTGTGAGCATTAATAAGACCGTTGACAAATTTTTCCCAGTCTGTTTGCCGCAGCTCTGTCATACGCTCTCTGGCAGCAGCAAGGGCAGTTTGGAAGAGCCTCAGCATTCCAGGGGTACGATGTTTTCTATAAGCTAGGCCTAGTCTGCGAGCAGTACGTTTCAGTGTACGAAGTTTAGAATCATTGTAATAAGTATGGTTTTTGAAGGAGGTATGATTATTATGGAAGTTTGATGGGTTTAGAGTACCAAGAGGTTTCAGTGGCGGCTCTAAGTAGTTCTGAATACTGCTCACAAGATCATTGTTAAAGGTCTCTACAGAGGAACACTCATAGGAATTATACCAGTCAGTCACATGTGCAACAAAGTCATCATGCTGATCAGTGGGAACATTAAAACGTTTCCGTTTGAATATCCCACCAGGAAGGGTAGTATTACCAATATCTAGCGAGGTTAGCCTAGGGAAATGATCAGACGCTATATCTGTTACAATGGAAGACTCACAGCTGGCAGAAGTAATGTTGAAGCCCAGGCACAGATCAAGGACACCTCTATAGATATGTGTGGGTTCAAGGTCACCTACAATTTGCACATTATCATGACTGTTTAAGAGTGACAACAATTGATTGCCATTACGATTACCAAACTGAGTTTCCAATGCTTTTGTGTCTCGCATTGTAATCGCCAATAATAAGAGTAGGTTCAGACTGAGCACAAGTTGGGAGCTCCAAGTAATTAAACTTATCAGCAGGACCGTACAAGTTAAATATGTTGAGAGCAGAGTTCCCTATATAAATCCTAACACCGTGATACTGTAGCCTCTCTGTTTTCTTATGTGCAAGAAGTTGACGGGGAAGCGATTTTTTAATATATAGTACACAAGAGTTAGTAGATTTGAGGTTATATGCAACAAATGATGGTAATTTAGGGGGTTGGGATTTTTCAGGGACTCTGCACTCTTGTAGACACACAACATCAATGGGTTCAGTGGTTACTTGATGATGAAGGTCAGGAAGTCTTTTTCTAAGTGATGCAATATTCCAGCTTAATATAGAAAGTTTATACGAGTTTTGATCCATTATAGAAGTCCTGGAATTTTGTTGAGTTTCTCAGCATACTGAAAAAATTGTTCATATAAATAGCAGACCTTATCAATGTCAACAGTGTTACCCTTGTCCATGAGTTTGTTAAGTGCACTTCCAGTTGTAAGGCCTCGTGGGAGTCTTCGTCTACTCAGAGCACGACGCTGTTTATGTGTGAATGTATGATAGGTGACACCACCACTCACATTACACGCAACACTATACCTGGAGTTTACCTGGAGAGAGTTCCGGGGGTCAACGCCCCCGCGGCCCGGTCTGTGACCAGGCCTCCTGGTGGATCAGAGCCTGATCAACCAGGCTGTTGCTGCTGGCTGCACGCAAACCAACGTACGAGCCACAGCCCGGCTGGTCAGGAACCGACTTCAGGTGCTTGTCCAGTGCCAGCTTGAAGACTGCCAGGGGTCTGTTGGTAATCCCCCTTATGTATGCTGGGAGGCAGTTGAACAGTCTCGGGCCCCTGACACTTATTGTATGGTCTCTTAACGTGCTAGTGACACCCCTGCTTTTCATTGGGGGGATGTTGCATCGTCTGCCAAGTCATCACCATCTGTCATCACCAACACCACTACCAACATTGCGTTTATTACATTTATCAACAGTATTGTATTCAACATTAATGTCAAAGTGGTTAACCTCATCACACTCTTCACCACCACTTATATTATGCTCATCACTATTACTAACATTATAGACACCATTGCCCTCATCACACTCTTCACCACCACTTACATTACGCTCATCACTATTACTAACATTATAGACACCATTGCCCTCATCACACTCTTCACCACCACTTACATTACGCTCATCACTATTACTAACATTATAGACACCACTGCCCTCATCACACTCTTCACCACCACTTACATTACGGTCATCACTATTACTAACATCATTGACACCATAGCCTTCATTATGATACTCACTATAGTTATCAACACAAGTATTATATTCGTCATTACTGTAATTAAGAACACCACCACCACTTTGTTCAGCAGCCTTACACTTGCTTTCACAAATTTTGACAATCTTGTTATTAGTACACTCTACACATCTTTCCTTGTGTTGCTCAAGTTGTTGTTTCAGGAGAAATTGTTGTGTTTCCAGTACCCTTATGCGCGACATCAGGTTGTATACCACAGGAGCAAGACTTGGAACATCTGGAGACGTGAAGTCCCGGTCAGCTGAGCTCGTTGGCTGACTGTCAGCTGACTCAGTTAGGCTGGTATTGACAGCCGACGTGATGGAGGTCTGTTGACGTGCTCCCCAGGTGACGTGCTCAACCCCATTGTCTGAGGGCAGGCATGAGCCGGTATTCAGACCCGAGGTACCTGGTAGTCCTGGGGGGCCATAATGAGGGGTACAGGGTGAAGTGCGGTTGGCTTCGATGCGGGCAGCCCTCACACTGCAGTCAGCATGAGCTGCTGTGACTCCTGAGGTATTACAATTGATACATTGTTTAGCAACAGTCTGTTGCTGTTTGATCATATCATAACACCGTTCAGAAGGATGAGCGTTGGCACACACTGCACACCAGTGTGACTTAGATGGGCATTTCCTGGCAATGTGGCCCCAGCGTTGACACTTATAACATCTACGTTGAGGAGGTCTGTACAATGCAATGTAATAGCGTCTGTTGAGGGCTGCGCGGGAGTGAATATAGCGTGGCAGAGGGTCTAGTCACCGGACCCATTATGTACCTTTGTAATCTTTTGACTACCGCCCACAGGATGGGTATGGGGTGCATAATAAACATATTAAACTAAAGTGTGTGTGTGTGTGTGTGTGTACTCACCTATTTGTACTCACCTATTTGTGGTTGCAGGGGTCGAGTCCTAGCTCCTGGCCCCGCCTCTTCACCGGTTGCTACTAGACCCTCTCTCTCCCCGCTCCATGAGCTTTATCAAACCTCGTCTTAAAACTGTGTATGGTTCCTGCCTCCACTACGTCATTTTCTAGGATATTCCACTGCCTTACAACTCTATGACTGAAGAAATACTTCCTACTATCTCTCTGACTCATTTGTGTCTTCAACTTCCAATTGTGGCCTCTTGTTTCTGTGTCCCCTCCCTGGAACATCCTGTCCTTGTCCACCTTGTCTATTCCACGCAGTATTTTATATGTCGTTATCATGTCTCCCCTGACCCTCCTGTCCTCCAGTGTCGTCAGGCCGATTTCCCTTAATCTTTCTTCATAGGACATTCCCCTTAGCTCTGGAACTAACCTTGTTGCAAACCTTTGTACTTTCTCTAATTTCTTGACGTGCTTTATCAAGTGCGGGTTCCAAACAGGTGCTGCATACTCCAGTATGGGCCTGACATACACGGTGTACAGTGTCTTGAATGATTCCTTACTAAGGTGTCGGAATGCTGTTCTCAGGTTTGCCAGGCGCCCATATGCTGCAGCAGTTATCTGATTGATGTGTGCTTCCGGAGACATGCTCGGTGTTATACTCACCCCAAGATCTTTCTCCTTGAGTGAGGTTTGCAGTCTTTGGCCACCTAGCCTATACTCTGTCTGTGGTCTTCTGTGCCCTTTCCCTATCTTCATGACTTTGCATTTGGCAGGATTAAATTCGAGAAGCCATTTGCTGGACCAGGTGTCCAGTCTGTCCAGGTCTCTTTGAAGTCCTGCCTGGTCCTCATCAGATTTAATTCTCCTCATTAACTTCACATCATCTGCAAACAGGGACACTTCTGAGTCTAACCCTTCCGTCATGTCGTTCACATATACCAAAAATAGCACTGGTCCTAGGACCGACCCCTGTGGGACCCCGCTCGTCACAGGTGCCCACTGTGATACATCATTACGTACCATGACTCGTTGTTGCCTCCCTGTCAGGTATTCTCTGATCCATTGCAGTGCCCTTCCTGTTATATGCGCCTGATGCTCTAGCTTCTGCACTAATCTCTTGTGAGGAACTGTGTCAAAGGCCTTCTTGCAGTCCAAGAAGATGCAATCAACCCACCCCTCTCTCTCTTGTCTTACTTCTGTTATTTTATCATAAAACTCCAGAAGGTTTGTGACACAGGATTTGCCTTCCGTGAATCCGTGCTGGTTGGCATTTATACTCCTGTTCCGTGTGTGTGTGTGTGTGTGTGTGTGTGTGTGTGTGTGTGTGTGTGTGTGTGTGTGTGTGTGTGTGTGTGTGTGTGTGTGTGTGTGTGTGTGTGACTCAATCAATATTTGCACCAATAACTTATTACAGTTGTGACCGGGTGTGGAAGTGTGAATTGCTCATTACACTATAATTTGTTCATGATTGTAGCCATGTATAAACGTAAGTAACCATTCTACAGAATTCATTACCTTTGTAACTTGTGAGCTCATTACCTTTGTACCTAGTTCAGCTATCAAAACTTTGGGGGCCCAGTCCCTGGACCCATTACGTACCTCTGTAATCTGTAAATACCTTTGTAACTTGTCATGATTGTGACCAGACCTACCTGGAGTTCATTACCTTTGTAAATTGTGAGTTCATTACCTTTGTAAATTGTGAGTTCATTACCTTTGTAAATTGTGAGTTCATTACCTTTGTAAATTGTGAGTTCATTACCTCTATAACTTGCTCAGCTATCAAAACTTTGGAGTCCAGTCCCTGGACCAATTATGTACCTCTGTAATCTTTTGACTACTGCCCACAGGATGGGTATGGGGTGCATAATAAACATATTAAACTAACAAACTAAAGAGTCCCCTGTCCAGTCCACTCAGCTAATATCAGACCGTTGGAAAGTCGACGAGGGCTTGCAACTTGCTCTGACGCCAGATATTGAGGATTCAAGTGCTTGTTGACGTTGTAGATGACAATAAGCACTTTAGGTGCCCTTGGTGGGGCAGCTCGGAGTTTGATGTTGGTGTGGAAAATTGCATTTATCTGTAACTAATTATGTACATAACAGTAAATGATAACAAAGATAATTATTATTTATCAATGTTACAAAGACAAGTAGGAATTTGGGACACCTAGGTCGCAAAAAATGTCCCCCTTCGATACCTACCACTGTCATAACCACAAGTTGCTCTGGACCTATTAATTAAATGAATTATACATCAGGAATTCTGGTAAATATATAAATTCGTGGACTATATATTAAAAAATGATTATATATAAACACAATTACATAACAGAAGGAAAATATATCTTAATATCACTCACCAATTTGACTGGATATTAAGTTGTATTATACTCAGAAAAACCTCACTAACTAAATTTATGAAAATACTGGCCAGAATTATACACAAATCTAGAGAGCTTATCTGAGGTTCCTGGAGCTGTCTTGTCCAGTCGTCTGATATCTCAAGTTATGCAGGAATGCATGTCCAACAATTTCGCCTCCTATTTGAGAGGTGTCAGCCCAATTTCAACCTCTAGAGCACGAAAATTCCTTCCCATCACACCAACGTTGTACACAATTCAAAACCAAGATGGCGAGTCTCGTCTGCGCAGGCGCAGGCTTTCCGTTTTCTATGACAAATATTATTAAATATAGTATGGCCATCTATTTACATATAAATACTGAATTTCTGGAAAATATATACAGTATTTTCCACAGTTGGCATATTCGTGAGTGAGAAGTTTGTCTATAAATGCTGAATCATTAGGCACAAATTCAAATTCAAATTCAAATTCAAATTCAAAGTTTATTCTCTATAAAGATTACAATGTTGAATTTACAGAATTTGGTTGTTGTGTGGTTTACATGTAGTTAAATAATGTGACCCACTGATCAGATCAGATCGACTGGTCCGAACCCTTGACTGGTCCGAACCCTTGACTGGTTTCAAACGGTTTCGTTGGACAATAAAACATACTGTAAACGGATGGGGTTGTAGGCGCCCTTATAAACACAAACATTAAATATAAATCAGGAACGTGCACGGTAAGCTGTCCAATATACAAAAACAGTTAGAAACAGAAATACAAATAGCTAGAGCTTCATTTAAGGAGGTTATTAATAGAATATTCAAGAGGTTGCTAGTAGAATAGCAGTAAATCAACCATTCAAATCATTATGAAGCTGTGTGTAGTCTGTGGTCAGTCAAACAAACGGGCTTCCACATGGGTAAATTGTCATTTTTGTGGAAATTGGTGTCACGCCCCTTGTGCAGATATCCAAGAACTAGCTATAAGCAGTGTTAAAACAGGGAAGTGTTTTTGGGTATGCCCAAATGAGATAAATCTGTGGACTAAAATCACAAGGGTATTAAAAGAGGACAACATCAAAGCTGCTTTCATAGAAAACCTGGAAGCTTTCTACAACAGATGGGAACATAAAAAGTCTGGGCTGAATGGTACTGCCCTTGATACTGGCCATGTAGTCAGAAACTGTAAGGCTGGAGGTGATGTCCTGGTAGTCAGTAAATGTGGGGCTGATAGTGTCCTGGGAGACAGTAATGGTGAAGTTGGAGGTGCTGTCCTGGGAGACAGTAATGGTGAAGCTGGAGGTGCTGTCCTGGGAGACAGTAATGGTGAAGCTGGAGGTGCTGTCCTGGGAGACAGTAATGGTGAAGCTGGAGGTGCTGTCCTGGGAGACAGTAATGGTGAAGCTGGAGGTGCTGTCCTGGGAGACAGTAATGGTGAAGGTGGAGATGCTGTCCTGGGAGACAGTAATGGTGAAGCTGGAGATTTTGTCCAGGTAGTCGGGAATTATACGCAGGAAGGAATACATATAAATGACCTCATAGGAGACAGGAGCCATAGTAGGGAAACAAGTGTAGTCAAAGATAAGATAAAACCAATATTGCAAACTAGAAATACCGCAGGAAATAGCAAACAAGAGGACTCCACTAGCAATAGTGAGGATATATTACCAAAAACAACTGGTGGGAGCTCCATTGTTGGTGCTAGGGAGGATAGAAGTAAGACAGGGAAACATGCACCAACAGGGAATACAGTCACAGAAACCCAAGGCAAATGGAAACCAAGCCTGTGCACATACTATGCACTTGGTATCTGCTGGCATGGGAAATCTGGAAAAACAGATGGGCCGTGCAACTATGACCACCCTAGAAAATGCCATGCCAATATGACAACAGGAAAATGCAAACTCCCTTCCTGTAAGCTTTTTCACCCTGAAATGTGTACCTCTTCAGTACAGGAAAGACTGTGCTATAACTTAAATTGCCAGGCATACCATCTAAAGGGGACAAAAAGATACAAAACATCCAGGCCATGGGAAAACCTGGGTAGCCACAGCCACTCAAGAGGGAGAGGTTTTTTAGTGCCAGGAAGGAAAATAAACTGGCAGGAAATGGCAGAAATCGTACACCAAATCCAGTCATTCCTGGAGTGGAACCACAGTCGATGGCCTCCACTCCAAACCAACAGATACAGATACTAATGCCGGAAAAAAATCCCCCCCCAGTACCAACAATACCACCAGTCCGATAACATTCTTCTTTGCAAATATACAGGGTCTAAAGCCAGCAACAAACAACAAAATACCTTTCATTCGTGGACTGCTTGCAGAGGCAAAGGCAATGTTCGCGGCTTTCACTGAGACCCACATAAAGGATCACTTGGACAACGAAATATGGATCCCAGGTTACAACCTATACAGATGTGACAGAGTGAACAGGCAAAAGGGGGGGGGGGTTGGCCTGTACATTGCAGAATCACTTGTTTGCACAGAACTGCTTAATGCCTCAAATGATGTAGTGGAAGTTTTAGCAGTAAAGGTCGAGAACCAAAACCTAACTGACTTAAGAAATCGTAATGACACGATTGCAAATAAACCATACCCCCGGCCGGGATTGAACCCGCGGTCATAGAGTCTCAAAACTCCAGCCCGTCGCGTTAGCCACTAGACCAGCTAGCCACAATAAGATTCATCCAACTAGGTATATT
Source organism: Cherax quadricarinatus (assembly GCF_038502225.1). Lineage (NCBI taxonomy): Eukaryota > Metazoa > Arthropoda > Malacostraca > Decapoda > Parastacidae > Cherax > Cherax quadricarinatus. The sequence continues at coordinate 4,420,983 of NC_091296.1, read as the reverse complement.
TCTACACCATAGGAAAGTTAGCACAGGCACCTCTGTGACCACAAATGCAAGTTTTTACAGACGAATCGCTGTATAGCCCTTGTGGCTTAGCGCTTCTTTTTGATTATAATAATAATAATACAGACGAATCTGTAGTCATTGTGGTAGTCTACAAGCCTCCGGATGCAACATCCCAGCAATTCCAGGAACAGCTGTTAAAAATTGACCACTGTCTGGAAAATCTTCCAGCTCCTGCACCCAACATCTTGCTCCTGGGGGATTTCAACTTAAGGCACCTAAAATGGAGGAATATAGCAAATAATACTGTTGCAGTAATAACACCAGGAGGCAGCTCTGATGAAAACTCACACTCACACGAGCTTTTAAATCTCTGCACAAAATTCAATTTAAACCAGCAAATAATAGAGCCTACTAGACTGGAGAATACACTAGACCTCATCTTCACTAACAATGATGATCTGATAAGAAATGTCACCATATCAAAAACAATATACTCAGATCACAACATAATTGAGGTTCAGATATGTATGCGTGGAGCCCCAGACCGACATAATGAGACTAGTCACGAGGGAGCATTCACCAAATTCAACTTCAATAACAAAAACCAAGTAAACCAAGTCCTAACCGATATAAGCTGGGAAGATATACTAAGCAACACAGACCCCAACTTATGCCTAGAACAGATTAACTCGGTGGCACTCGATGTATGCACAGGGCTTATTCCTCTAAGAAAAAGGAGTAGATGTAAAATAGAAAGATGTGACAGATGCAGAGACATCCTGTCTCTGTTCACCTTGTCGATTCCTGTGTGGGTGGGTGTGTACTCACCTATTTGTGGTTGCAGGGGTCGATTCATAGCTCCTGAACCCCTCCTCTTCGCTGATTGCTACTAGGTCCTCTCTCTCCCTGCTCCATGAGCTTTATCAGACCTCGTCTTAAAAGTATGTATGGTTCCTGCCTCCACTACGTCACTTGCCACACTATTCCACTTCCTGACAACTCTATGACTTAAGAAATACTTCCTAACATCCTTTTGACTCATCTGAGTCTTCAACTTCCAATTGTGACCCCTTGTTTCTGCGTCCCATCTGTGGAACATCTTGTCTCTGTCCACCTTGTCAATTCTTCGCAGTATTTTGTATGTCGTTATCACGTCTCCCCTATTATTATTATTATAATAAAAAAGAAGCGCTAAGCCACAAGGGCTATACAGCGCGGCAGGGTAGTGAAGGAAGCGAGGGTACTGGGCGGCAGAAGGGGAGAGGGATGATCAGTAGGTTACATTATTATTATTATTATTATAATCAAGGGGGAAGCGCTAAACCCAGAGGATTATACAGCGCCTGGGGGGGGGGATGTGGAAGGCATTCAGGCTTAATTCGGGGAACTGGAGCACAAATCCAATTCCCTAAATCAAGAGCCCCTCACCAACATCAAGGAACCTTCCTTGAGGGGTCAGTAGGTTACAGAAAACAGCGGGGCAGCACGTCTCCCCTAACCCTCCTGTCCTTCAGTGTCGTCAGGCCAATTTCCCTTAACCTTTCTTCGTAGGGCATTCCCCTTAGCTCTGGAACTAGTCTTTTTGCAAATTTTTGCACTTTCTCTAATTTCTTGGTGTGCTTGACGAGGTGTGGGTTCCAAACTGGTGCTGCATGCTCCAGTATGGGCCTGACGTAAACGGTGTACAAAGTCTTGAACAATTTCTTACTGAGGTATCATAATGCTATTCTCAGGTTTGCCAGGCGCCCATATGCTGCAGCAGTTATCTGGTTGATGTACACTTACTCAGATGTGCTCAAATTCAAATTCAAATTTTATTCTCTATAAGGATTACAATGCTGAGTTTACAGAAATTTGGTTATTGTTTGGTTTACATGTAGTAAAATTGTGATTACAGAGTGTACCACTAGAACGCTTAGCATGGCTAGGCATTTCGGGCATACTTAGTTTTATTCTTAATTGTAAAATATTACAAATTATGAGGTAAGTTGGTATTATGGCTAAGTGACTAAATACTAGTTTGTGAGTTTAGCAATGTGAATGCTTTTGTTTTGGCACAGTACATAGTTTCAGTATTGGAGTATCACAGGATTCATTATTTTAAGACTGAGATTAATATTTCTGTTTATGGTCAAATGAGTGAGCGAGTGTAAGTGTGAACCACCAGGTGGTATTCGTGTAGTTAGTTGACGGGGTGTATCAGGGAGATAAGATGTTTTCTAATGGTAGTTTTGAAGGTGATGAATGTGTCTGCAGTTCTAGAGTTCTCAGGTAGGGTATTCCAGATTTTAGGGCCTTTGACATACATTGAATTTTTGTAAAGGTTTAGTCGGACACGGGGAATGTCGTAGAGATGTTTGTGTCTGGTGTTATGCCTGTGGGTTCTGTCACAACAATCAAGAAAGCGTTTTAGGTCAAGGTTGATATTAGAGTTTAAGGCCCTGTAGATATAGATTGCACAGTAGTAAGTGTGGATGTACTGAACTGGGAGTAAGTTTAGCTCTATGAAGAGTGGGGGGGGGGGTGTTGCCTGGGATGGGATTTAGTGATTATTCTTACTGCAGCTTTTTGTTGGGTTATTATTGGTTTTAGGTGTGTTGCTGCAGTTGATCCCCAAGCACAAATAGCATAGGTGAGGTATGGATAAATAAGTGAGTGGTATAGTGTGAGAAGGGCATTTTGCGGCACGTAGTATCGTATCTTGGAGAGGATCCCAACCGTTTTGGATATTTTTTTGGCTATATGCTGGATATGGGTGCTGAAATTCAGGTTGTTGTCAAGGTATAAGCCTAGGAATTTTCCCCCATTATTTCTGGTAATTAGAGTGTTGTCAATCTTAATGTTAATTTGTGCATCTCCTGCTCTGCTACCAAACATAATATAGTAGGTTTTGTCAGTGTTAAGCGTAAGTTTATTGGCTGTCATCCAAGTCGATATTTTAATCAGCTCCTCATTCACAATGGTGTTGAGGGTGGCAAGATTAGGGTGAGAGATGACATAAGTCGTGTCATCAGCAAAGAGAATGGGTTTCAGGTGTTGGGATACGTTTGGAAGGTCCTTTTCCTTAGGTGAGGTTTGAAGTCTTTGGCCACCTAGCCTATACTCTGTCTGCAGTCTTCTTTGCCCTTCCTTGATCTTCATGACTTAGCATTTGGCAGGGTTAAATTTGAGGAGCCAGTTGTTGGACCACGCATCCAGCCTGTCCAGGTCTATTTGTAGTTCTGCCTGATCCTCATCCAATTGAATTCTCCTAATTAACTTCACATAATCTGCAAACAGGGACACACACACTGTGTGCGTGTGTATGTACATGTATATATGTAGGACAAGCCACGGGGGGGGGGGAAATCTTTAGCTCAAGTACTTTCACACTGCTCAGTGCATCATCAGGGGCTGTGCAACAACCAAAGCAGGAGAGAGGTCTCAGAGTAGCATAGATGTCACCAGCCACAGTTACCCTTCGAGCTGTGCAATGTTGCAAGAGAGCAACCAAAGCAGGGAGAGAGGTCTCAGAGTAACGTAGGTGTCACCGTCCATGGTTACCCTTAGTCTAAGGGTAACTGTGGGCGGTGACACCTACGCTACTCTGAGACTTCTCTCCCTGCTATGGTTGCTCCCTTGTAACATTGCACAGCTCCTGATGATGCACTGAGAAGTGTGAAAGTACTTGAGCTAAAGATTTCCAGCACCCCCATCCTCCCGTGGCTTGTCCTGCATAGTTAAGATCGCCCTTCTGTGATTGTTTGCATGTATATATGTATGTTAAGACATATCATTTACGTTTTGTGTATGACCAACAAATATGGACTAGAAATGTGAGGTCCTGTAGTTTTAAATAAGATAAGTCAAAATTTCCCCTTCAAGAGCATATTCAAGAATAGACAATACTAGAATCAATACCAGTAAGTTGTGGAGGGGAATGTACTCACATATTTGCAACTGCAGGGGTCGATTCCTAGCTCCTGGCCCCACCTGTGTGTGTACTCACCTAATTGTGGTTGCAGGGGTCGAGACTCAGCTTCTGGTCCCGCCTCTTCACTGATCGCTACTAGGTCCTCTCTCTCTCTGCTTCCCGAGCTTTGTCATACCTCGTCTTAAAGCTATGTATGGTTCCTGCCTCCACTACATCACTTGCTAGGCTATTCCACTTCCTGACGACTATGACTGAAGAAATACTTCCTAACATCCCTGTGACTCGTCTGAGTCTTCAGCTTTCAATTGTGACCCCTTGTTTCTGTGTCCCCTCTCTGGAACATCCTGTCTCTGTCCACCTTATCTATTCCCTGCAGTATCTTGTATGTCATTATCATGTCTCCCCTGACCCTTCTGTCCTCCAGTGTCGTCAGTCCAATTTCCCTCAACCCTTCATCATAGGACATTTCCCTGAGCTCTGGAACTAGCCTTGTTGCAAACTTTTGTACTCTAACTTCTTGACATGTTTGACCAGGTGTGGGTTCCAAACTGGTGCTGCATACTCCAGTATGGGCCTAACGTACAGTGTACAGTGTCTTGAACGATTCCTTATTAAGGTATCGGAACGCTATTCTCAGGTTTGCCAGGCACCCATATGCTGCAGCAGTTATCTGGTTTATGTGTGCCTCCGGAGACATGCTCGGTGTTATGGTCACCCCAGGATCTTTCTCCTTGAGTGAGGTCTGTAGTCTTTGTCCACCAAGCCTATACTCTGTCTGCAGTCTTTGTCCACCAAGCCTATACTCTGTCTGCAGTCTTCTTTGCCTTTCCGCAATCTTCATAACTTTGCATTTGGCAGGGTTGAATTCAAGAACCCAGTTTTTGGATCACGTGTCCAGTCTCTTTGTAGTCCTGCCTGATCCTCATCCGATTTAATTCTTCTCATCAACTTCACATCATCTGCGAATAGGGACACTTAAGAGTCTATCCCTTCCATCATGTCATTCACATATATTAAAAATAGCACTGGTCCTAGAACTGACCTCTGTGGGACCCCGCTCGTCACAGGTGCCCATTGTGATATCTCTCCACTTACCATGACTCGTTGTTGCCTCCCTGTCAGGTATTCTCTCATCCATTGCAGTGTGTGTGTGTGTGTGTACTCACCTATTTGTACTCACCTATTTGTGGTTGCAGGGGTCGAGTCACAGCTCCTGGCCCTGCCTCTTCGCTGATTGCTACTAGGTCCTCTCTCTCCCTGCCCCATGAGCTTTATCATACCTCGCCTTAAAACTATGTATGGTTCCTGCCTCCACCACATCACTTTCTAGGCTATTCCATGGCCTGACTACTCTATGACTGAAGAAATACTTCCTAACATCCCTTTGATTCATCTGAGTCTTCAACTTCCAATTGTGACCTCTTGTGTCTGTGTCCCATCTCTGGAACATCCCGTCTTTGTCCACCTCGTCTATTCCGCGCAGTATTTTATATGTCGTTATCATGTCTCCCCTGACCCTCCTGGCCTCCAGTGTCGTCAGGCCGATTTCCCTCAACCTTTCTTCATAGGACAATCCCCGTAGCTCTGGGACTAGTCTTGTTGCAAACCTTTGCACTTTCTCTAATTTCTTGACGTGCTTGACTAGGTGTGGATTCCAAACTGGTGCTGCATACTCCAGTATGGGCCTGACGTAGATGGTGTACAGAGTCTTAAACGAATCCTTACTGAGGTATCGGAACGCTATCCGTAGGTTTGCCAGGCGCCCGTATGCTGCAGCAGTTATCTGATTGATGTGCGCCTCAGGAGATATGCTCGGTGTTATACTCACCCCCAGATCTTTTTCCTTTAGTGAGGTTTGCAGTCTTTGGCCATCTAAACTATATTGTGTCTGCGGTCTTCTTTGCCCTTCCCCAATCTTCATGACTTTGCATTTGGCAGGGTTAAATTCAAGGAGCCAGTTGCTGGACCAGGCTTGTAGCCTGTCCAGATCTCTTTGTAGTCCTGCCTGATCCTCGTCCGATTCGATTCTTCTCATTAACTTCACATCGTCTGCATCGTGTGTGTGTGTGTGTGTGTGTGTGTGTGTGTGTGTGTGTGTGTGTGTGTGTGTGTAAGAAAGGGAGAGAGAATGAATAATCAAGTACAGATCACTGTTACTCCTGTCAATCACTGGCAAGATTCTTGAGACAACAATCTCAAAGCAGATGATGGCGTTTTTCGACTATCACTCGCTTCTTTGTGACCGTCAATATGGATTCAGAAAAAGTCAATCTGCTGTTAAACCTCTCCACTAAGTGGCACCAGACACTGGATGGCTCCAAAGTCAGCTGTGTGGTAGCACAGGATGAATCCCAAGTCAGCAGTGTAGTAGCACTGGATGAATGCAAAGTCAGCAGTGTAGTAGCACTGGATGAATCCAAAGTCAGCAGTGTAGCAGCACTGGATGAATCCCAAGTCAGCGGTGTAGAAGCACTGGATGAATCCAATCCCAAGTCAGCAGTGTAGTAGCACTGGATGAATCCCAAGTCAGCAGTGTAGTAGCACTGGATGAATCCAAAGTCAGCTGTGTAGTAGCACAGTTTGAACCTCAAGTCAGCAGTGGACATTGCTGGTGCTTTCCATCGTGTATGATACCAGGGACTCTTGGCAAAACTGCAAGCACCAGGAGTTGCCAGCTCTGCACTATGTCTCCTCAGTAGCAACCTTCAAGGTAGATCTCCAAGGGTAGTTCTCAACGTGACAGTACCACACTCGACCTCACTCCCAGGACAGCGAGAAGCGAGCTTCTACACAAGATGGGCAGCAAACAGCAACTACACTCTTGACTGTAACCTTCTCCAGAACACTTCATCTGAGATCATTTATTCCTAGGGTAACTCGAATCTGGAACATGTTCGTACAGCATAACGATATCAACACAATGAAGTTGGTTGACCAGATGAAATCACTGGCTTTACAGATGGCTCCAACTTCATCTTGTTCCACATTTGTATATATCTTAACATAAAAAGGCTTTCAAATGAACTGATGTAGGAAACTGCTCCCAGTTTGTAAATAAAGTTAGGAACCCTAACCTTATAAAAACCCTTTGTAAAAGAGAGAGAAAAGAAAATAGCACATAATGATAGTGTTAAATGAAGTGAAGATAGGAAAAATAGGATTACATTCCAGACCTGAAAACTTACTATTGTAATAGGTAAAAATGGCCACAGTATAACTTATAAAGAATTCTGATAATGCATTTTTCTTCTGGTGAAAGAATCTGGTGAGACAAACAAACAAAACAAACAAATTTTATTTCTTTGTAAAGGTTACAATGGGGGATTTACATTTTATAATGTTGTTAAGTACAAAGAAAGCCACTAACATGCTGGGGCACTTCGGGCAGACAGTATAACAGGGCTTCGTGTGTTATCTGTGCACAAACTGGGGCCTCTATGTATTCAGTAACTGTCTTTTTTTTTAAGGCGTAGTAATCGGTGACAATCCCTGCAGCAGGTGACCATCTGTACCACTGAAAGCTCAAGATCTTGATTTTTGTTCATCATTTCTAATTGTAAGAATGGTTGATTCATTCCTTTACAAAAACAAGCAATTTCCATCATATATGTTTTAAGTACTGTATATCCAACACTTCCATTTTCTTCAACAAAATTATAGCCATATTTATTCTTCTTAGCACCTTCAGTAAAAAACATCAGCATCACTAGTATTTCCCTTTGGTGCTACATTTAATAAACAGAGACAAGATAGAGAGGTGAAAATATCTAGAATAACTTTATAAACAGTGTGTAGGATATGACACTTCCAGAATTTAACTGTAGCTGGTGTGGCTTGTCAGTACAGTAGCTCACAGTACACAAATTTTGCATGTAATATATACGTAATACTACAGCATGTATGGTAATAAAGTTGGTAGAATTACCGACAATATGTAAGGTAATAGGACACAAGTGCAACTAATGTGACATTTTATTGTGGCAACGTTTCGCTCTCCAGGAGCTTTATCAAGCTCCTGGAGAGCGAAACGTTGCTACAATAAAATGTCACATTAGTTGCACTTGTGTCCTATTACCTTACATGTATGGTAGCAACAATATTTTGAGAGTTAGCTGATTTGTAAATGCTCTGTTGCATGTTATATGAGGACTCACAGAGCTGTCATAATTTACGGCTGCACCTTTTAAGTTCAGTATTACACTATATGAAGTTACATTGCAGAGGATTTACTGTATATTTCTCATTCATATATGGTAGTACTGTATTATATTCTCTAGATATTCTACAGATTAAATTTATAATAATCTAGTTATATTTATTGTTAAGGTAATATTGATTTATAAAATAAATAAAAGGTATGAACAAATGCTTCAGTGGATGATTCAGATGAGGAATGTCTCTCAGTGTTCAATTGGTCAGCATAGGAAGTTTCAAGTCAGGGTGAAATCATGACTTAAGCTGAACCTTTGTAGTCAAAGTGAAATTATGCCCTCCATAGCCAGAATAAAATTGCAGTCTTCATGGTCGGAGATACACAGCTTGGTTCAAAACTATGATCTTGGCTATTGAGGCTAAACCCTCGTTTTGCTGTGACCTCACCCCATATGTTGATTTTTCTTCTATGACTTACCATATACTACCCAACCAATATTTTATCATGCTTTGACCCATTTACTGTAAACGTTGCAACTAAAATACTCTATACCTGAATGACAACAAATTAACTCACCGTTAAAATTAAACAATAAAAAAAATTCTATATAACTTGTATTTGCTATTATGTTCCCAATCTATGCTGACATTACAGTACTTCTCTCTCATTTAATCCTACCTTGCCTATGGAATTTGTGCCTGGTATTCTACCTCAGCTATCCACCTCATAATGAAAGGCAGCTATCAGAGCCATCATGAACTTCAATTTTAGGCAATACTCTATGCCCTATGCCCTTACTCAAATCTCTAATGTCATATATACCTACAATTGTTCAGTCCACATTTTTCAAAACACTACACTGTAATGCTGATGCTGACCTAACATAATTCCTGGAAAAATAACACAACACACAAGCATCACACTAAACACAAGATTTGTTGCATCACTCATAGTGCAGTTTTTTCCCTCTGACAGTATACAACCACCCCCTGATTATCAGGCTGTATCACCCATGAGTTTAGTGCTTATTTCTTGTTAATAATAATATTGCTATAATGTGACTTGTATGAGCATGTTAGATAGGAGTGACTTGCAATATGTGGTTTTTAATCTATGTGCTGTTGGAGTGCAAGGTAACTTTTATGAAGGAATTCAGCAAAACTGCTTGGCAGTGCAGTGCTTGTGCAGTGCCTGCACTCTGAAGGAGGGGTGAAGAGGTTGCAGTCAGAGGGTAATCTGAATTGTGATGTCAGTATACTTCTGGCAAGACAGCAATTGAATGAATAATGGTGAATATTTCTTCTTTAGGTCACTCTAACTTGGTGAGACATGACAATTAAAGAAAAAAATAACAACAATCCTGACAATGATGCTATTGATGCATAGAAGCTATTGTACAGGTGTCAGTCTTTATTGACTCATAAGAGATGCTAAATCACTGGCTGGCATCGTCATACGAGGTGTTATCAAAAAGTTCCTGGAGTGTCGCAAAAAAATACATAGGCTTACCTGATCACCTAGTTGAAGTTGTCTCCCTGGACGTACTCTCCTTAGGAGGTTATCCACTGATCCCAATACATCTGACACTTCTTGAAATATTTCTGGAACTCTTCTTTCCTAATTGCATCTAGTGTTGCCTGTGATTCTGCTTGAATCTCTTCCACATTATTAAAACTCTGCCTCTTGAGTGCCGTTTTTACTTTTGGGATGATAAAGAAGGCACAGGGAGCTAGATCTTGGGAGCAGGGAGGCTAGGGGATGACCACCATATTGTGTTTGGCTAGAAAACAATGGTCTTTCTGGTCTTTAGTCAGTAAGCAGGGCACAAATTTTGCAGCCACTTGTCTAGTGCTCAAATTGTCAAAATGCTTTGACACGACCCTTGAGAAATTCCCACAGCACTTTCAATGTCCTGGATACTCTGGCAATGATCTTTGTGAATGTCCTTCACTTTTTTAGAGTTGGCATCTGTTTTTGATAATGGATGACTATTGCATTCATCATCCTCAACTGACATTCATCCTGTTTTGAATCAAGAAAACTATTCATGATGCTGTGTCTGACCCAATGCTTCATCACCAAATGCCTTCTGAAGCATTTTGTGAGTTTCACTAGACATTTTATCGAGTCTGAAACAGAATTTCACACACAAACACGCTGTTCCTTCATTTAAAGATTCCATGCTGTACACAAAAAATTGCATCAGCGTACTCTTGTGACAAACAATGCCCATCTACCTCCAACGGAATTACTCACTGTACTGAAACTCGCCTGCTACTTCACAAAGGAGTGTACTGCACAACATGATCTACACTGCTGCTATATTTCACCTAAGAAGTGAGCGAAAATTTGAGTACAGGAACTTTTTTGTTAACACCTGTAAATATTCAGTGATTATCTGGGTATTCTTGTCATGTCTAAATACAATTCAAATAGCTTCTTACTCTTAGATTGCAACAGAAACTTGTGATTTACTATTTATCTCAGCTGTAATGACATTCATGATACTATGCTCCTCACTGCTCATGGTTGTGTGATCCATACCACAAGTGTCATTCATAATGTACAATATAATTATGTAATTAAATTATTCCATAAGATGTTGGAACACTGTGAGGACAGGATTTTATGGAACCATGGTGACTGGGATGACACCGAGTGAGATTGAGACGTGCAAGATATGCCCGAGTGTTGTGATACGTGCTGTGACTAAGACACTTTCTCTTAGTAAATTTAATTACTGTACTGTGTATCCATGGGAAACTGCTACAACTCTAACTTGGGGAAGAGGAGATAATCAGGTTTGATCCAAGGAAGGAGAGAATAGCTTCAGTTCCTTGGATCTAGGGCCCTTCACCAGCATCAAAGCACTTCCCCCCCCCCCCATGGTCTCTGGGTGAAATAAAGTGATATACAATGCACTGTCCTGGAGGTGATAAGGCAATTATATTTAAGGGGAGGAGCTAGGAGATTGCACCACAATTTATGCCACGATTAGTTATCTTTCAATTTTGTTAAAAAGAAAAAAGGACAAGTTTGAACTTCACTATATGTTGCATATTTTTTTTATTATTAACACATCGGCCATTTCCCACTGAGGCAGGGTAACCTGAAAAGAAGGAACACTTTCATCATCACTCACTCCATCACTGTCTTGTCAGAGGTGTGCTGACACTATGGTTCAAAAGCTGCAACATATCTCCTTTAGAGCGCAGGCACTGTACTTCCCACCTCCAGGACTCAAGTCCGGCTAGCCGGTTTCTTTGAATCTGCATAATAAACATGTATCTGACCACTTGTCTAGCTCTCACCCTGACTGACTCAATTAATAAAATACTTGTACAGTATATTTAAAGTTATTCAAGTTTCTAAATTGGTTGATATATTCACAATGTAAATTTCTACCCAGCTTTGCTTTTATAACATTTTTAAACTCATGAATATTCTTAATAAACTCACATTGATGATACCCATATATGTGTCAAGAGTCAACTAAAATGTAAAGTCATCTCAGGATAGTATCATCCCATTGTCCTCCTGGAGCAAAATGCCTTTACTGCACACTGGTGAGCATTCACCAATCAAAGACTTCCTCTACCTTACTAGCAGTCACTGTATTATACAGAACAGTCAAGAATATAAGACACAGCTGATATCAATAATGGACTTCTTGATACTGCACTTACCGTGACACAAAATATACAGTAAGCATCATCATTAATTAAAATTTAAAAATCAAATTAGTTTTGTATGTACGTATTTTGTTTTGAGTGCCATATTAAATTGAATGTCCATCAATAAATTATGCAAGCCTATTACCAGATATAAAGTGTATAACCTGGTGTTTTCCTACCCAGTTACAAGTAGTGGCCACTGTGGCTGATATTCAGCTTCTACACCGTAAGTGTAACTTTGTAATTTCCAACTTATAAATGTAATTACCAATGCAGCAGTAAGAGGCATAAGTTTTAATTAAAACAGCACAATTAAATTAATTACATAATCATCGCACAGCCTCAGGTTTAGTAGGATATGAAATAATACATAATAAACCTTAACTGAACTGATTCTGTGAGCCTGTTTGTTTAGTGTGGATTTGTTATGATCTTGGAACAATCTGGAAATAAGCTGTTCTTGACACTCATGTTGCAGAAATAATCCTAAAATCACTATGGTGTTGCCTGATCTCATATTCCACAAGCTTCTATTAAAAAAAATAGCAACATAGGCAGAACCTTTAAAGACTACATGATAATTTGTTCTACATAAATTTTGTTTGGATAAATAAATTACTAAGTTACATGCACATATCACAGTTGTTTGATAAGTATATTTTACCCAAATATAAAAATATATTTATGTATGTTACATACAATACACACAACAGTAGAGACAACAATACATTGATTGTAATTATCTCTAACTACTGGAACTCTACTTGTTACTTCATTAATTATATTTGTCATTGCAAACTGTCATTCCTCTATAGCCACACTATATTATGATGTTGATGAAATACTCATAAAATATTCCCACGCTTAAAATGCTATGTAATACCTAGTGAAATTAATGGCAGGCCCTAAAATTTTTATGTACTTAATTCTACAAGGTAACTGACTAGACAGATCTAAGTACAAGCATGTCAATTGCTTGCAAATACATAAATGTGATAGTATATGCATACAATATACATATACTGTACTGCATATACATTACATATGTGTGCATGTGCATGCATAATAATGTGTGCATGCATGTACATACATGCTCACCTATTTATGGGTGTAGGGGTCAGTTCTCAAGATCCCGGCACTGCCTGTTAACATGCCGCTCTTCATGTTCATTCCCTCTTAGCCTCGCGGGTCCTATTGTACTGGCTCTTAAAACTATGCATGGAGTTTGTCTCCACCACTTTCTCACCATCATCATTCCACTTCCAGACCATTCTGGAGTACTATCATCTGAGTGGTTCATTTATGCTAACCTTTCAAACAGCCTGTCCCTGTCTACCTTATTAATTCCCTTGAGTATTTTATATGTTATCATATCTTCCCTGGTTTTTCTGTCCTTCAGTGTTGTTAGGTTCAATTCTGTTAGCCTCTCCTCATATCTCATGCCCCTTAGCTCAGGAACAATCCTGCTGCACACTTCTACACTTTCTCCAATCAAGAAACTGGAGAGAGTTAAGGTATGGATTCCATACTGGTGCTGCATTCTCAAAAATGGGACTAATATTTGATGCATAAAGGGCCTGAAATGACTCTTTGTTGAGATCCCTGAAGGCTACTCTTAGATTTGCTAGACAAGCATTGGCTGCAGAGGTTATTCAGCCGATGTAAACCTCCATGGCTATGCTGGATACTACGCTTGCCCCTAGGTCTTTCTTGGGGTGCAATCTGCAGCTTCTGTCCACCCCATTTCTGGTCTTCTTGTTCCTTCTCCAATCTTCATAACCTTGCATTTACTGGGGTTGAATTCCAGCAACTACTTGACACCCTTTGCAATTTATCCAGATCCTATTGGAGCCTTTCATTGTCTTCATATGCAATTCTCCCTTAGTTTTAAATCATTAGCAAACAGGGATATATCTGAATCAATCCCATTTTGAATGTCATTCACATATGCCAGAAACAATACTGGTCCTAATATTGATCCATGTGGAACCCCACTAGTTACTCTTCCCCATTCTAATGTAACTGTTTGCTTTCTTCCCTTATGATAACCTTTTGATCTACCAGAGTACAGTCCCTGTTATTCCCAGCTGTCTCAGCCTCTTGTGAAGTACATTATCAAATGCCTTTTTGCAGTCTAAGAAAAGGCAGTCTGCCCATCCACTGCTTTGCTATCTCACTTCCATTACTTTGTTGCAGAATTCCAGTAAGTTGATAAGACAAGATATTGGGTCTTTGTTAATAGACCCAACATCATTGTACTATGTCATGTAGCCTCTTCAGCTGCAATGAGCAGAGACAAGTGAACCATTCACATGGAGTGGTGTGAGCTGACTTCCGTGACCCAATGTTCAGGAATGGCCTGATTTTAAAACAAATATGAATTTCCATGTTGAAGTGAAGTTACCCAAAATCAGAAACTTAAGCAATTAGATTCAATCCTACAATGTTCTTTATATAATTATCAGATTTAAACATATTTGTTATTAGAATCTATAATGCAGTCATAGTTGTATACATGAAAGAAAACCACTGCAATCACTGAAGCTTCTAACATCCTTTTTGCATTCACATACATTTATACAAGTTTGTGCCAGTTTCTCCCACTTTTCGCTCTGTACATAATATCTACAGCATGTTTATATTGGGCACATCTCCAGCCTCTTCTGCGCCTCAACATATAAATACTATGCTTCACATCCACTACCATTTTTTGTATCCTTTAAGGGAGGGGAGAAGGATGCCATGATGCTGGTGAAGGGATTTTGATCCAACGAACTGGAGCTGTCCTGCATGTCCTCTGGTCAAACCTGATTGTCTCCTATTCCCAGTGCTGTAAGACCCTAAATGGGTTTAGTGCTTCTAATCAAAATTTTCAAATCTTTTGGCAGAGAGGGGACAGGCAATTTTGGTTTAAGCAGTTAAATATATAGAAGCTGTAATCCTATCTCGGCTCATTTCAAATTGGCTTTATGTATATAGTATAATATCACCTCCCCTAAGCTGTGGCCCACAACAGCTGTCTAATACCCAGGTACTTATTGGTGTTTGCTACTAGGTTAACAGATGTAAGAAACTTGATCATAAGTCACAATCTGCCCTCCTCGGTAACCAAACCTGGGTCCTTTCATTAATGAGCAAACCACACTACCCATAGAAAAATAGTTACGAGACATCAGTGGAAACAACTGTTTAACCATCATTTTAAGGAGGCAAAAACCAGGAATTGAGCATGGAAAAAATGGAAATCACTTAGTATCAGAGAACAAGAATGTCAATAGAAGAGCCAGAACTATCATGTTTATGATAAGAGGAGAAGCAGAAAAACGAGTTGAAATGGACTTAACAGCTTCAGCAAAGACAGATGTAAAGGTTCCATAGACATCTAAAGAAAAATGACAAAGGATCAAATAAAAACATAGAAAAAAAAGGTGAAAACTTTAACTAAAGAGAATAGGGGAAATATGCAACATGTTCAACAGACAATTCCACATTTTCTAATGAAATAGTAGTAGAAGAGAGGCAGCGCTGTATAGCCCTTGTGGCTTAGCGCTTCTTTTTGATTATAATAATAATAATAATAATAATAGTAGAAGAGAGACTGTAGAAGGAATGACAAATCAAGTGGAACTATGAGGCATCAAAACCAGCAACAAGGAAACGAGAAGCCATCTGATGGCTTCTTTGATGGCATCAGAAACCAATGGAATATGACCCCAAATATTAAGATAAAGAACTGAAACATTGTGCAAGTCATTTGCGCATTTTTTAAAAAGATATTAATGAAGGTTAAGTTCCAGACAAATGGAAGATGGTAAGTATGATAAATACAAATCTATAAAAAATGCAAAAGGCAGGAAACTCTCAAGTACAGAGTGTGGTCCCTATCACGTGTAACATTCAAAGTACTAAAAGAAACAGACTCGATGGCATTATAATCCTCAAAGACGATCAGCATAGATTCAGAAATGAAATGGTGTAACTTACAAACTTTATACACATGTAGATGACAGAGAGGTGAGACAGGAAAGTAAGGAATGGGCAAAGTGCATGTTTCTAGATTGTAAGAAAGTTGATCCAGTACCACACAGATGATGACTTGGAAAACTGGAAGGGTATTGCCATGGGTAAGGAAATATAAAACCTATTGTTAGAGAGGAAGTAAAATAATAAAATGCTAGTGTAACTAGTGGAGTAAAACAAGATATAAACGTAATGCCTAGTTGTTTGGAAATTATACCAAAATAAAGTAAATGTCAAATGGAGAGATTAAGAGGAGGCTTCAAGAAGACTTAGACAAACTTTGAAGATGGCCAAATAAATGGTTACTGAAGTTTAATCCAGCAAAAAAAGATATGAAGCTGGGGAATGGAAAAAGAATGATGAAGGCAGTACTACAAGGAGAAAAAACACACAGATTAAGACAAATGGCAGAAATGGCCATTTCTCAAAAGAAATAAGAGAAATACAAATAAGTAGATCTGCTTAAAATTCTAGACATCAGAGTTGCATTCACAAACTTAGGACAAAAATGACATTATATTTAAAACACATATTTTGTGTGTAAACTCTTTCAGAGTATGCAGCACCTGTTTGGAACCATCATCTATTAAAACAGCAAATGCAACTAGGAGCAAAGGTGCACATCCAGGCTGGATGCACTGATGATGGTTCTTAAACATTTTCCAGCTACAGTATAAGACTACATCATTTATGAAACAATGAACATGCATTCTAAAGGTCAATTATTTCTGTGTCAAGTGATATTCATTTATTTACATTAAACATGAACATATAATTATAAAATTATGGGAATGAGAGCATTTACTGCATATCTTTATGATATAGAGTCAGCCCTCCAACTTCAAAGGACTTTTGTTTCTTGAAGTCCCTGTAAAACCACTATAGTAATGCTATAGTGTTATTTTCTTTAGGCCTAATTAGAACTTTTCCAGGACATGAAATTGTTGGCATTGCTCCTATCCAACAGGGAAACTTCTTGTCATTCAAAAGTAATCAATCAAAAAGCCCTAGCTCCTTCTCAAGGAAATTCAGGAGTTTAGATGTGAAGCGTTATCATTCTAAACCTGGGAGAGGGTGGTTCACAATCCCTCTTTACTAGGAATAATGACTTGTTTAGACTCACTTTCAAACATTCATAAAAAACTATGAACATTATGGTACAAGTCGTAAGAGTAACATGCTAGAAGCACATCCAAATCCCTCCATTATAGTGTTACTTGCTCAAAAAAAAAGAAAAAAAAGGGTCATATGTTGTATATAAAATAAATTCTGGTTTAAATTTGAGCTTATTTTGTGTTTCCGGAGCCACCTCTATAAATATTGGTTTAACTTCGTTAATAATGACACTCGCAAGAATGTCCACAGAGAAATTTGGGGTTGAGAAACCCTGTGGGCACAGTTTCAGTGACATTCTACACAGGGTAGTCTTTTTCTTTATTTAGTTTATGTACCAAACCCAAAAATAGGCACAGTTAAAGCAACATGTACTGCAAAAATCAGATGACTGACGACTTTTTTTTCTTTCTCAGTTATTATTAGCTATGTGGCAGATATCTGACATACTGTGGATTGGGTTATAAAAGTTTTGTGTTTCATGCCAATATGTACAGTAGGCATCTTAAATATGCACGTACATAAACATCACGGAAAATGAGATTGCTCACCATAACCTATTCTTTTAAATATGTAATACTAAAATGTGTGTCCTCACCTAAACTACTGTAGTATTTCATAGGATTACTTTTCCTCTTGATACATTCCTTAAGTCTTCTAGGCACTGATAAGGCAAATTATGGAGGATTTAAGTCAATACTCTCCCACACCTGTTTAATGGCACTCGAGATTTTGGGGTTAGAGGACACGTCCATGCCACGAAGCTTACGTATAATATGTTCTAAATATTCACACTCAGATTTAAGTCCAGTCATTAAAGTACAAAATGATCACAGTAAATTAGCTAATTATTTGTCTTTGGCAGTATGGCAAGGGGTACCATCTCCCATATGATAGTTGCACTGGCACTTCTTCAATCTGCCAGAAAAATAGTCTGATAAAGGCCAACTTATGGGCATGCATTTTTATGATGCCTACTGTACATGAGTTATAAAGAGAATGAAAAATTTAGTAATAAACCTAATTTCAAAGCTATTCCTCAAAACAGAATAAAATTATGTATTTAAAAAACTCAGCAGCACTGATAACTTTTAAGATATAAGCAAAGCTAATCTAAAGTTTTAAAAGCAGTGGTAATAAAAATACATAAATAAATAAAGAAAATTATATATATATATATATATATATATATATATATACACACATGTATATATATATATATATATATATATATATATATATATATATATATATATATATATATATATATATATATATATATATATGTGTGTGTGTGTGTGTGTGTGTGTGTGTGTGTGTGTATAAAATACTGTGACCAGCTGGGTATCGAACCTGAGAAATTTAAAGTCTCCCTAGCAAGCTGGCTTGCTGGGGAAACTGTTTAACCCTTTGACTGTCGCAACCCCCAATCCTGAGGTGTCTCCTGGTGTCGCAAAATTTAAAAAAAAAAAAATTATTTTTTCTTATGAAATGATAGAGAATCTTTTCCCGATTGTAATGACACCAAAAAAACGAAATTTGATGGAAAACTGATGGAATTATGCTCTTGCGAAGTTAGCGACCTCGGCGCTATTTACAAATCGGCGATTTCGCCCACTTTGAGCCCTATTTTCGGCTAATTCCATTGTTCCAGTTGCCCAAACTCATAGCTACTTCTTTAGAACTCCATTTTTTCTATCGATTGAGTACAAGAAACTGCCCATTTACCGATTTCAACTACCTAATAATGTGGTCAGAAATTTGCAATTTAGCCAATTTCACGAAAACTAAAAAATATGACAATTTCAAAATAAGGTCCAGAATGAACAATGCAGACATTCCTGGCTCTAAAATAACATTTTCTTTGTTCATCAGTCATGTCTCCAGACCCCTCTGATATTATTCTTGCTTTCTATTTTGAATTTTTATTCAAACAAAAAATAGAAGACTTACTATTATGCAGACTACTGCAATACTGTAATAATTGTATAAATAACATCAACCCATTCATGACTGCATATTAGAATGGCTAGTTGGACATTTATTGGGCAATGGCATCATTTGTTTACTTTTGAACCTTGGCAAAAATCAAACATTTCCCCTACTTTGAGCTCCATTTCTAGGTTCTTTTTATAGTAAAATCAATCAAAATCACCTCTATTTCTATAATATGATTTCCATTCTATCAAATGAGACCAAGAAAACGAGAATACTACCATAAATACTATACGAAAATATTCCACAAAGTCGGCATTTTAATTAAAAAAAAACTGTCGGAGTTTTTTTTTCTCATCATGCACTGCGTGCTCCAGGATTTTTTTTATATGGTGCACACTGACCACACAGACCCATTCTCTCACATGTGGGCCTACCAGCTTTCTCCTGCTTGATTTGAAGCCGCTAGAATTTATGAGTATATATACGTCAAACACGGTACCTCGTAAGACGTATATATACGGCCGCGACAGTCAAAGGGTTAAATATTTTGGGTTCAATCTCTGGCTGATCACAGTATTATTATTTGCTTAAAAACCACTTGTTTCATGGATGCATTAACGTATGTATATATATTTTATGTATATTTATAATTATTTATTTACAATATTTATTTACTTTGACTAAAAGATCACAGTATACATTTTGGTGCCCACTTTTTTTTTTAAAACTTGGCAAGAGGGTCTTCAACATAAAATGGTTGGGAAATCCCCGATATATACACACAACGTCAGCACGCATGCATGCACGCACACAAGCACACACACACACACACACACACACACACACACACACACACACACACACACACACACACACACACACACACATATATATATAAAAACCACATAATAGTGCAGTGGCTAAGGTCATTAAGAGTGGTGGTGGATGGCAGGTGTTGCCAACAAGTTCAGCATAATGACACTTGGTACAAAGCACACCTTTATTATATATACTTTAACCTGGGTTGATCGTTATCAAATTATATTTTGATAATACTTCAGCCAGAGTGAAACATGTTCTAAAAATTGTACTCTGTCCTAGGCGTCAGTTTCCCATTAACAATCCTCATCTCAAGGCCACAGCTTCACACTCTCGTTCATATTTTAATACGTGTATCTTTCTTTTTTTTTTTTTAACTTTAACAACCATCTCCTACTAAGGCAAGGTGGCCTGAAGAAGAAAGCACATTCACCATAATTCCTTCAGGGGCTGTCTTGCCAGAAGCATGATGACACCACAATTAAGAGTACCCTCTGACTGCAACATCCCCACCCCCCTTCAGAGTATCAGCACTGCCCTTCCCACCTCCATGACTCGGGATTTTATCATCACATTAAAAAAAAGCTAAACCTGTATGAGTCATTCAGAGTTGAATACATCATTAAGGATAATGCCTCTAGTTGGGTAATAACAAATGGACCCAAGTTATACAATTACCCAACTCAGTTGCCAGATATTGACAATTGTTGGCATAGAATACATGGTTTGCTCACCTTAGTTCGACAACATAAATGGTTAGTATGTTATCAAATTTGTTCGTTCCTTCTTTCAATTGTAACTAGTCACAAAACAAGTGATCATTACAATTAGCCACTCTTGTGAATGGAGACAATACAGAGCACTCCGATTTATGTGATAGATCTGCTCAAGATGAAAAGAACACTGGTACATTAGATTCTTTACAGATTTTATCTCGGTACAATACTTGCAAGGGAATAGGTACATACTCCTCTGGAATATATTGTCTGTGCTCTTCTGAAAAGAGAGCTAGGGAGCTAGTGATGATCAAGGGTTTTCATTTCTGGTATTATGACACAATTATATTCACGGAGAATGGGAGGTAATCAGGTTTGATTAGGAGGAGGCAAGGTAATTCAGGTCGCAGGTATCAAGAGTACTATTTTTGGGTGAGCCTGATTTAGTCAGAAATGGCCACTAATATAATTAATTTTTGAAAAAATATACTTTTGCAAATCTGTATTTTGACTTGCTGTATTATGGATCATGTTTGTTTATATCCTTTGCTAAAGTTAAAGAGGAATGGATTTAATAAATACAAGTAGATGGTTTACCCCAGCTATTTAAACGTGTCCATGATTAATGCAGAACTGAGAGTACAGATAAGTACTGTGACTGTCTAGTGACTATCAAGAGTCGAGCTTCTGTCACTCTTTGCACTCGACGACTTGCATGTATTTACGTAAAGCTAAGGATTACTCCTGATTCAAAATCTATACAAAACATACACAATTTGATGGTTATTGTGATAATATTTGTAATCACCTCATCACCATTCCATTTAAAGCACAATTTTTCTAACATGTTTATAGAACCTAGAATGTGTTACTACAGAACTTGACAAAAAAATATAAAATCTACTATGCTGCTTCTAATTTATTACAAAATAAAAATTTTGTAATAAACATACTCATTCATGCAGCAGAATGGTATACATATGCCAAAAAGGGAGAGTAAATGACACTTAGATGCAGTGGATATCTCTACTAACGACAAATGTTTTGCCTACCCATAAGATTTTGCAAGTCACTGACTTTATAAAGTCCACATGAATACAAAAACATTGTCATTAACAAAGGCATCACTGTATTCAAGTGTCATTTACCTCACATTCCCTTTCAAGAAAATCAGATGGTCAAACTTGAGCTCTGGCAGTGGAAAATGCAGTATCTACACTTGAAGAATAAGTGGGGAATGCTATGGTTTAAAGGGTTACTTGATTGTGATGTATGTAGTACACTTCTGAGAAGACTGATAGGGAATCAGTGATGGTAAATGTGTTTTTATTCTTTGGGTCACTCTGCTTTGGTGGGAAATGGTGGATACAGTCAGCTCTCTCAGCAAGTATATGAAAAGGCCATCATAGTACATGCTATTCAGTTTTAGATGCACATTTTTAAATTGCATTTTTTAGAAATTTTATTATATAGTAGAATAGCTTTGTAAGAGAGCCGACTGTATTTAAAAAATAATAAATCTGTGCTAGGGACTGTTTCTCTCATTATAGATGTTATGAAAGATTTAAAAAATGTTAATTTCAAATACATACATGAATTATCTTTTAACACCAGCCATCTCCCACCAAGGCAGAGCGACCCGAAGGAGAAGAAACGAGTTTTTCTTCTTTTTACATTTAATAATTTATACAGAAGGGATTACTAGCGCCTTGCTCCCGGCATTTTAGAAGCCTCTTACAACATGCATGGCTTATGGAGAAAGGATTCTTTTCAGCTTCCCCAGGGAGATTAAAGGAAAATAAATAAGAACAAGAACTATTAAGAAAATAGAAGAAAATTCAGATGAGTGTGTATCCATATACATGTACATGCCTGTGTAATGTGACCTAAGTGTAAGTAAAAGCAGCAAGACGTACCTGTTATTTTGCATGTTTATGAGACAAAGAAAAAACACCAGCAGTCCTACCATCATGTAAAACAATTACAGGTTTCCGTTTAACACTCACCTGGCAGGATGGTAGTGTATTATTAAAAAATAAATGAAGAGAAAATAAAATATGAAGTTAATATTTCCCCCTAAACAATTTGTAATGTAAAAAAAAAAAATCAAAATTTCTTGACCAAACTGAGAAACAAATAGGAACTCACCAAACCTATACAAAATGAGCATATACAACAAACAAATTATTATTATTATAATCAAAGAAAGCACTAAACCAACAAGGGTCATGCAGCGCTGCGAGACAGAAAACAGAGCAGGAGCTATAAACAGCTAAGTGGAGAGGGGATCAGAGGTGAGGGGAGAAAAGGGCTGGAAGGTATGCTAAGGGCTGTGTGTCAAAGTTCAAACAGTAAAGCAGTTGCTGACAAAAAGCCAAAAAGTGATTGAGAGTACAACAAACTAATACATATATATATTTGATGAAGTGAAAACAGAGAAATACAGTAGGACCCCGTATCTGCAGGGGATATGTTCCAAGGACCTGCCGTGGATACCAAAACCGCAGATAATAGCAAACACTATATGTAAGTCCTATACATACCTATTATAAAGTTTAATTGATAAATTATGCACAATAAGTGGAGAATTATCACTTTTTCACTGATGGGAATCACTTCAAGGCTTCTGTTAGGTTTTGAAGAACTGCCAACTTCTCTACTTTTGCATTTTGGGGCCATTATTATGCAAAATTAAGGTATTTCTGGGCCATGGTAAACCGTGGATGACTGAAATCGCAGATATCGAATCAGTAGATACAAGTGTTTTACTGTATAATAATAAATATTGGTGTGGAAGTGCAGCAGCAGTGATGTATAAACCTGTCCAGCACTATCACTCATCTTTCCTAAACCACTTGGAAGATCAAAAATACAGTACAAGTAGGACAAAACTAATGTATGGTAAAGTGTTTTATTATATTCATAAAAAATACTTAATTTTTTAATTTTGTGGGAGACACTCTATGTCGGTTTCATATTTGTGTTGGGTCGAAGTCAGTGACAGTGTTCAAATGCAAGTGTCTATCCACCTCCCTACGATTTCAGAATCACAACAAGTAAGATTTGCTGTATTGTGTCTTCATTAACAGCTATTATTATATTATGTATTTTTTTAACACATCGGCCATCTCCCACCGAGGCAGGGTGACCTAAAAAAGAAAAACACTTTCACCATTATTCAACAATTTCACCATCAGTCACACATAATCACTGTCTTTGCAGAAGCGCTCAGATACGACAGCTCAGATGTCACTCCAAACAGCCAATATCCCAAATCCCTCCTTTAAAGTACAGGAATTGTACTTCCCACCTCCAGGACTCAAGTCTGGCTAACCGGTTTCCCTTCACAAAATATTACCCCGCTCACACTCCAACAACTCATCAAGTCTCAAAAACCACTCGCCTCCACTCACTCCTATCTAACATGCTCACACAAGCCTGCTGCATGTCCAGGCCTCTTGCACACAAAAAACCTCTCTTACCCCCCTCCCTCCATCCTAGGATGACCCCTACTCCTCCAAGTCATCATATTTTGCTCTATCCTCTCTAAATGACAATTATTATTATAATCAAAGAAACTCTAAATGACCAAACCACCTCAACAATCTCTTCTCAGCCCTCTGGATAATACAGTAACTCCACACCTCCTAATTTCCACACTACAAATTCTCTGCATATTTACACTATACATTCACAGCAAATTCTGCTAAGTAGGAAAGTGAAATTACTGGCAGAAATTCCTGACTGGTGGGTGGCAAGCCACTCTCCCATGAACGCAATTTGGACAGACACTTCAGATGTGTAGTAAAGTATTTTGCTATTATTACATTAAAAAAAAAAGTGCTGAACTCGAAAATAGTGGCTAAACATGTTTGATTCCACAATTGTCGGGACTGAAGTCACATTCAGTAGAAGTGTTCAAACACTAGAATCTAGGCTGCTGATGACAAAAACAACAAGGACATTTGTATGATTTTTTACATTGCTTCTGATTTTTGCTGTCTCATGGCCTCAGTAGCAGATCTTACTGCAATGTAAATTGTATCTACAAATTCCACTGATATGTAAATTGTATCTACAAATTCCACTGATATGTAAATTGTATCTATAAGTTCCACTGATAAGTAATTGTAAATTATTATTATTATAATCAAAAAGAAGCGCTAAGCCACAATGGCTATACAGCGCTGCAGGGTAGGGAAGGAAGCAAGGGTATTGGGCGGCAGAAGGGGAGAGGGATGATCAGTAGGTTACAGAAAACAGCGGGGCAGGGGATAGAGCGGGGGTAGAGGGCAGCAAGAGATTGAGGTAGAAAGGGCTGAAGGCATCATCAGAGTTTGTGAAGTAAGTCAGTTGTTGTCAAAAAGTCAATGACAGAGTCCGGATGAAAGGTGGGTCCATCAGCGAGAAGGGAAGGTAAAGAGAGAGCAGCGGAGCAAAGACGACGTTGGAGGTATATTCTGCGTGCTCGTTGATAAAGTGGGCAGTCTAATAGAATGTGGCTAACCGATAACGGAACCTGACAATTCTCACAGAGAGGAGCAGGGCGCCTCTCCATGAGATAACCATGAGTAAGACGAGTATGGCCAATGCGAAGACGGGAGAGAGTAGTCTCCCAACCTCGACACTGCTGACAAGAAAACGGCCAGTAACCTATACCCAGTTTAATAGATTGAAGTTTGTTACCGAGCAGAGTAGACCAACGTTGTTGCCAACGGGTGTGAAGGTGGGTAGCTATTGCAGCAAAATAGTCCGTAAATGGAACACCTCTATATGAAACTGGTAGGTCATGTACTGCTGACTGCACAGCAGTGTCTGCCTGTTCATTGCCCTGTACGTCAACATGACCAGGGACCCAACAAAAAACAATATCTTTATGCTTGGAAGAGATGCGGCATAGCCAAAGTTGGATACGGAGGACTAAGGGGTGAGGTGTATCAAATTTCTGTATAGCCTGTAAATCACTAAGGGAATCAGAGACAATCACAAATGATGACATAGGCATAGATGCAATACGGATAAGTGCTGAAAGAATGGCATACAATTCAGCAGTAAAGATACTAGCCGAAGATAGTAAATGCCCTCGTACGACGCTGTCCAGAAACACTGCTGCGAATCCTACGCCATCAGAAGACTTAGAGCCATCTGTGTACACTGCAATGGCATGAGAATGAGAGTGGAAGTGGTCAAGAAAAGGAGAGCGGGAAGCTACCGTAGACAGTTGGGCTTTCGAGCAAGGGAGTTGAGAAAGAACAGACTCGAACAGCTGGAACTTCCCAGGGGGGTAGGGAAAAGTGAGATGCTACATGAACATAGAAAGGTGGTAATTGAAGAGAAGACAAGAGCGAATGTAGGTGAAGGGAGAAGGGACGGAGCAAACAGGGGCGGCGAACAAATAAAGAATGTCTACTAATATCGGTGACCATTCTATAAATGGAAGGATTGCGGAGTTCATGAGAGCGTACATAGTAGCAAAGGCAATGGGCATCACGGCGATTGGATAAGGATGGAACGTTCGCTTCTGCATAGAGGCTCTCAACAGGGAAAGAGCAAAAAGCACCAAGGCATAAACGTAATCCTTGGCGATGAATGGGGTTAAGGCTAGAGAGAGAGTAGCAGGAGAGGCCGCTGAATAGATCTGGTCACCATAATCAAGTTTCGATAAAATGAGGGCGGAATGTAGGCGAAGGAGAGTTCAACGATCAGCTCCCCATGAAAGATGAGCAAGGGGTTTAAGAAGGTTCAGCCGGCTGTGACAAGTTGCCTTCAGAGAGGTAATGTGAGGTTTCCAGGATAACCTACGGTCAAAGAGGAGGCCTAGAAACCTGACTATCACGTTCAGGGATACGGGAGCCATAGAGGTACAAAGGATGATCGGAGATGACAGAGCGTCTAGTGAAAGTAATTTGGTGAGTTTTGGTACTGGAAAATTTAAACCCATGTGTGGTGGCCCAATTGGAAACACGGTCGACAGCATGTTGGAGAGAAACTGCAATGAGGTGACAGTCAGCGCCTGCACATGCAATAGCGAAGTCATCAACAAAGAGTGATGACCAAATATTGGATGCAAGACTAGAGGCCAAATCATTTATAGCAAGGAGAAAAAGTGTTGTGCTCAGAACACATCCCTGGGGGACACCATCAGCTGGGATAAAGTCCGGGGAGAGCACATTATTAACCCAAACATGGAAATGTCTGTCGGTTAAAAAGTTCTTAAGGAAGGATGGTAGATTGCCTCAAAGGCCTAAGGAGTGGGCTTGGGCCAAAATATTATACCTCCAAGTTGTGTCATATGCCTTCTCAAGGTCAAAAAATATGGCAATAACTGAGTGGTTATTCGCAAAGGCATTACGAACATACATATCCAAGCGTAGTAAGGGGTCTATGGTAGAACGGCCCTTACAAAAGCCATATTGACGAGTGGAGACTGTTGTGTGTCTCTAAATACCACACTAAACATCTATTTACCAGGTGTTCCATCACTTTGCAAACTGCACTGGTAAGAGCAATGGGACGATAATGGGAGGCTTCATGTCCCATAGTACCCGGTTTGCGGAAAAGGAGAACAATGGCAGATTTCCACAGCTGTGGAAGAACTCCCTGTGACCAAATAAGATTGAAAAGGCGTAATAGGACTGCAAGGGCTGACTGATGTAAATGTTGTAGCATACGAATATGAATGTCGTCGGGCCCAGCTGCCGATGATCGGCAAGCTGAGAGTGTTGTCTCCAGTTCCTGAAGTGTAAAAGGCACATTATACTGTTCTTCTCTGAGAGACGAAAAGTCCAAGGGTGTTAACTCTCTGGCAGACTTTGAGGAAAGAAACGAGGGGCATAGATGGAGCCCCTGAGAAATACGGACCAGATGATTGCCAATTTCATTGGCAACATCTAGGGGGTTTGCTATATCAACACCAGCAACCCGCAGAACAGGAGCCGGGTCAGGAGAATATTTACCACTCAGTTTTCGTACTTTTTTCCAGACTGCACTCATAGAGGAAGCAGAGGTGATGGTGGAGACACAATCTCGCCAGCAAGTGCATTTAGCGTCACGGATGACACGGTGAGCGATCGCACGCTTCTGCTTAAAATCAAGAAGTCTCTCCATAGTTCTATTGTACCGGTACCTGCCCCACGCAGCGCGTTTCAAACGTACTGCACGAGCATAAGCAGGAGACCACCAAGGCACGCATTTCTGAGAGTGCCTTCCCGAAGTTTGGGGTATAGAATGAGAAGCTGCGGTTAAAACGGAGGACGAGAAAAGGTGTAAAAGCTCATCAATGGAGAACGAAGAAGGAACCTCACTAAAAACAGTTAGTTGTGAGTAAAGGTTCCAATTTGCCTGATCAAATTGCCAGCGTGGGTTACGAAGAGGTGGTGAATATGAAGGGGAAGTAAGAATGATTGGGAAATGATCGCTGTCATGTAAATCCGGGAGAACAGACCAGGTGAAGTCTAATGCGGCGGAGGAAGAGCAGACTGAGAGATCGATGCAAGAGAGAGTATGAGTCCGAGGATCAAAATGGGTGTGAGTACCTGTATTTAAAACATGGAGGGGGTGGGTAGCAAGAAAAGCCTCTAACTGAATGCCACGGGAATCACAGTGAGCCCCCCCCCCCCCGGAGGAAATGATGGGCATTAAAATCGCCAAGTAACAGAAGTGGTGGCGGTAATGACAAAACAAGAAAGGCAATATCTGGGATAGATAATGCCCGAGAAGGAGAGATACAAAGAGCAGTGTATACCACCTATGCAAGTGGATACGGGCTGCTGTGTAATGCAGCGAAGTACGAACGAATAGCTGATGGTACGGAATATCAGTGCGTAGAAGAAGAGCACTTTCATTAAAGGTCCCATCAGGAAAAGGATCTGAAGAATACAATAAATTATAGCCTGAGATAGGATAGATAATGGCAGAGTGTAATTTTGGTTCCTGTAAGCAAACACCAACAGGGGAAAACTGGGAGAGCAACATCTAAGGCTCACCCCGATTACCCCTGAGGCCGCGAATATTCCACTGTAAATAGGTCATGATTGGCAACGATAAAGATACCTGAAATCCACAGGTAAGGGTACCTACGGACTAGAAGGGTTAGAAAAGTCCACATGCGGTGGCAAAGGAAAACGTTAAAGTAGCGAAGGAACGGTGCATTGTGAAGAAAGGAGTTGCGCAGATGGAGAAGAGGAAAGAGAAGGAACAGAGGGTGGATCAGTGCCCATTGATGCTTTGGTCTCTGCAATATATTCAGAGATTGCTTCAAGTGTTTCGGAGTTCAGAGACGTCGTATGGGAGACAATATTGGAGATGGAAGGAGGAGGAGTTTGAGTAAAGATCGGAGCTGTAATGGACTGTACCAAGGTAGGGGGGGGCGAAAGGGTGGAGGGAACTGGAGAAGTGTGGGAGGGGACAGAAGAGGCAGAAACCTGGGAGGTGGCAGAAGAGGAAGAAACTTGGGAGGGGACTGGGTAGGAAGGCATAGTACGAGGAGGTGGATGAACCTCCACACTCGTAACAGAGCCAGTGAAAGGGGGGGGTTAAAGGAGATTTTTTGGGCCTCTGAGAAGTAGAGGGACGATTGGGAGGTGTCGTACGAGGTCTTGTCAATACCGGGGTTTGTGAGGGAGGACACGAAAAAGTGAGAACAGAATGAGGAGTTGAAGTAGGGACGTCTGAGCCCAGGACAGCAAAAGAATTAGATGCAGGAGTGACTATGGGACTGGCAACCGCAGAGGAGGCTGCAGAAGATGTGACCCCAGAAGTGGGGGGACGCTTTGAAACACGAGAATAAGAAACACGGGGCAGTCTCCCTTGGAGGCGGAGATAAGAAACCGCCACAGCATAAGGGAGACCTTCTGCCTCTTTGAGGCAACGAATTTCCCGCTCATTTAAGTAGACTTGGCAACGGCGAGAGTACGAAGGGTGAGCCTCATGACAGTTAAGGCAAGAGGGAGTTCGACTGCAAGACGTATTAGAATGGTCATCGGCACCACAGACTGGGCATTCGGCTATAGATCTGCAATATTTTGGTGGGTGGCCAAATCTCCAGCAATTCGTACGCTGTTGTGGTGTAGGGATCACCTTCCGAACTTGTAACCGATGTCCTGCTACATAAACAGAGGATGGGAGTTCACGGCTGTCAAAAGTTAAACGAGCCACATTGCAAGGGTATCGTCTTCGCCCGCGGGCAGGAAGAACATAAGTGTCTACCTTGAGAATTGGGAGATCTTGGAGTTCCAGCTGTTCGAGAATGTCAGTGCCACATGTCTGGAAATTCTGTTGGACTATGGTATGCGGCAGAATAACAGTACATGTACCACTACAAGAATTGAGGGAATGATGTTTTTCAATAGTGATAGGAATAGTATTGATATGTGAAAGAAGAGAAAGATCATGAGCTTGGGTAGAATTCTGGACTGTGATGATACACGTACCACTCTTAAGAGCATGAAAGGAAATATCTCTACCAACGTGGCATAGGAGCGCTTTGCCAATACAGTGGTCCCTCGCTTTTCGTATAAACATGGACTCGCTTTTCATAGGTTGACTTGCGAGTCGTAGTTCGTCCGGGACGCGTACCCATGGCGTGAGCCGTGGCGCCAGCCAGTCTGGCATTGTTTACCAGTGAGCGAAGGTCCCCTCACGTGCTCCAGCGAAATATTTCATAATATTCCATTTATTTTAGTGCTTGCAAGTACTAAATAAGCTACCATGGCTCCAAAGAAAGCTCCTAGTGCCAAGCCTGTGGTAAAGAAGGTGAGAAATATGATTGAATTTAAGAAAACCATCATTGAACAATATGAAAGTGGTACAAGTGTGGCCGAACTGGCCAGGATATATAAGAAACCCTACACAACCTTATGTTCCATAGTGGCCAAGAAAAAGGAAATCAAGGATGCTGTTGTTGCAAAGGGGGTAACTATGCTGACAAAAATGAGATCACCAGTACTCGAAGAGGTTGAGAAGTTATTATTAGTGTGGATAAATGAGAAACAATTAGCAGGAGATACTCTTATGACTTCGATTATTTGTGAAAAGGCTAGGCAGTTGCATGACGATTTGGTAAAGAAATTGCCTGCAACTAGTGGTGATGTGAGTGAATTTAAGGCCAGCAAAGGCTGGTTTGAGAGATTTAAGAACCATACTGGCATACACAGTGTGGTAAGGCATGGTGAGGCTGCCAGTTCGGACCACAAGGCAGCTGAAAAATATGTGCATGAATTCCAGGAGTACATAGAGGCTGAAGGACTGAAACCTGAACAAGTGTTCAATTGTGACAAAACAGGCCTCTTTTGGAAGAAAATGCCAAAGAGGGCCTTCATTACACAAGAGGAAAAGGCAATGCCAGGACACAAGCCTATGAAAGACAGGCTGACGCTAATGTTCTGTGCTAATGCTAGTGGGGATTTCAAAGTGAAGTCATTACTAGAGTACCATTCTGAAAATACCAGAGTGTTCAGGAAATACAATGTTATGAAGAGTAAATTGTGTGTGTTTTGGAAATCTAATGGTAAGGCATGGGTCACGAGGGAAATTTTCGTTGAGTGGTTCAATGAAGTGTTTGGCCCTAGTGTGAAGGAGTATCTCCTGGAAAAGAAATTGGATCTCAAGTACCTGCTAGTAATGGACAATGCACCTGCTCATCCTCCAAACTTGGATGACCTAATTTTCGAGGAGTTTGGGTTCATCACAGTAAAGTTCTTGCCCCCGAATACCACTCCTCTCCTCCAGCCCATGGACCAGCAGGTCATTGCAAACTTTAAAAAACTCTACACAAAAGCAATGTTTCACAGGTGCTTGACTGTGACCACAGACACTCGCTTGACCCTAAGGGAATTTTGGAGAGAACACTTCAGCATCCTCCATTGCATAACTCTTATAGGTATTGGGAGGGAGTGACCACCAGGACTTTGAACTCTGCCTGGAGAAAATTGTGGCCAGATTGTGTCGACAAGAGGGATTTTGAAGGGTTTGGGACTGACCCTGATGAGCCTATGTCTGTTGTAAAATCAATTGTGGCACTGGGGAGTTCCATGGGGTTGGATGTGAGTTTGGAGAATGTGGAAGAATTGGTGGAAGACGACAACGAAGAGCTCACCACAGAGGAGCTGCAAGAGCTTCAGCAGGAAGAGCAACAGATCGCAGCTCAGAATCTTGCTGCAGAGGAGGAGGAAGAGAGATGGAAGAAGGTGCCTTCTTCAGAAATTGAAGAGATTTTTACTATGTGGAGTAAGATGGAAAGCTTTATGGAGAAACATCACCCTAACAAGGTTGTTGCAAGCCATGTTGGCAACATGTACAGTGATAATGTCTTGGGCCATTTTATGGAAGTGTTAAAGAGACGCCAGAAACAGCTCTCTCCACAGTTATTTTGCGAGACAGGACTCCAGTGACTCTCAAGGTGGTCCTAGTGGCATTAAGAAACAGAGAAGACAAGCAACCCCAGAAAAGCAATTGGTACCTGAGGTGTTGCTGGAAGGGGATTCCCCTTCCAAACTATAAACAATCCACTCTCTCTCCTCCTCCAGTCTCCCACACACTAAGAAGAATCTCCAATAAAGGTAAGTGTTATGCTGTTAATGTTTCATTCATCATTTCCCATTGTATTGTTTATGTACTATATGTATATTTCATGTAAAAAATTTTTTTGTTTTAATACTTCTGGGTGTCAGGAACGGATTAATTGTATTTACATTATTTCTTATGGGGAAAATTGATTCGCAAATCGTAAATTTCGTTTATAGTAGCTCCTCCAGGAACGGATTAATTACGAAAAACGAGGGACCACTGTACTATGGTCGGAAAGATAGGCAGTAGAAGTCGGTCTTAATGTAAAGAATTTAGTCCATTGTGTGGTCTGAAACTGAGTGTGGAGAGGGAGTGCATGACGTGTCGGTCTTTTCCGAGTAGAAAGGGAAGGTAACGAAGTAACATCATTAGGAGATTGTTGTTGACGTTTAGAAGTGGGACCAGAGTCAGTCCAACGTGGGATGGGCCGACAATTCAAAAATCGCCGCACCGTAGAGGGAGAAGCCGGAAGCATAGTCAAAGGAGAGCGGAGGTCAGACAAATCGAAGGAGTCAGTGGAAGCCCCGGTACCGGAAGCGGGTGAGGAAACAGCATCAGCAAGAGGTACAGGGGCCTTAGGAATGTCCGAAGAGTGGCCAAAAGATGAGGCGAGGTCAGAACGGGGTGCAGTAACAATAAGGGGCCCGGTGGTAGCGGGGTCATGGATCGGGTACTCCATGGTTAGGTTACTTCTTTCTTTTTGTTTTTAAGAAAAAAAAAAGAAAGAAGAAAAGAAAATAAAAAAAAAAAAAAAAAAATAAAATAACGGGGGACCGGGGAGGAATAGTTCCCAGGAGGAATGAAAGGGCCGGAAATCTCCCTCCGAGCCCAAGAGGACCTCAGCACCGCTAGTAGCTCAGATGCAGCATGGAACCCGTGCCATACCCTACCCTTCATGCCAGTAAACCAGCAATCCAGGATAGCAACCTCACATCTGCCGAGCTACCTCGTTGCACAAAAGAGAGGGCGGCCGGATATCCGCCACAAAGCATACCTCCTTCGGCCACCACCCCCAGAATCTGAAAGGTGGCTTCCAGAGATACACCCATCGCCCGAAAGACACCCAAAGCCACTCTCCGGGATACCGGAGAGGAATCGGGACATCCCCAGGCGATCCAGATTCCACGGCAAGCTACGCCACTGCCAAGAACCTCAACGGAATGGGATGGACCCCGGTACCCTTTCCCCTACCTAGGAACTAGTGCGCCTGCGGGAAAAATCCCAAAGGCCAAAAAGAGGAAGGGCAAAAGGGAGGGGTGGGGAGGAGGAGGAGGAGGAAAGGGAAAAGGGGAGGATAGGGAGGATGGGATAGGGAAGGGGGGATTGGGGGGGGTAATTAGGTTCGGTCTGAGGAAGGAGACCGAACAGGTCTAATTTCTCAGACCAAGAGCCTCTTCACCATGCCAAGGAGCCCCCCTTGAAGAGGCGCTAAGTGAGGAGCATACTGTAATGGTACTGGGTTTTGTGTCACCATTTTTTATATTGTTTTAATATCACCTTTGCACCATTTATAACATTTCTGGTATATTTTTAAATGTAATACAATAGTGTACTGTATACTGAAATAAACAGAATAGAGGAAATCAGCTCTAACATACATTATTTAGGTATGCATACTGGTTAGAGAGCCTGTCATAAGTCCGAGTTGTTTGTAAACGAGTATGCCGCTAAGTGAGGAGAGGCTCTATGTCACTGATGTCAGCTAGGCCTGTGTACCATGTACATGTATAAATAATTATATACTGTATTTTTTTTTTCAACAAATCGGCCGTCTCCCACCAAGGCAGGGTGAACCAAAAAGAAAGAAAATCCCCAAAAATAAAATTCATCACAATCCCTCTTTGATGGGTCCACCTAATAACTAGTTTCAAAACTACCCCCAGAGGACACTGCTGCTATTGCATTCAATGATCCTTCTTTCTATGTTTTATTTTAAGTGTAATTTTAAAATAAATTTTGAAAGGCATTCTCCAAACAGTTTAAGATGAACTAATGTAAGCACATAAGGCACATAAATGACTGAACCAACCGTGTCCAACATACTAGTATGCAAGTGCTGTCTTGTGTGTCCATTGTACTAGTACGCACATTTTTTTGTACCCACAAATCTGCCACCTGCCAATACTTCTGACCTCAGCACAACTCTCTGGGTTCTTCCATCTATCCATAAATTTAAAAAAAAGGCCAGCAGTGTCCACACAATGTATCATGGTTAACTGCTCAGGTGATGACTGCATTTCCATTGTCCTAGTATGCCTAACTAGCAAAAGTAAACAATGAACCAGGAATTGCTGTTCCACCACTAGCTTCCCTGCCAGCAAACAGGGTGTGCAAAAGACACAAAAATGACTTACTCATCCCAGATTTATTACAATTTCATGATAATAACAATGCTATTTAGCCACAAAGCAAACTAAGAATGTTTAACCCTTTGACTCTCGCGGTCGTATATATACGTCATGGGAGATACCGTGTTTGACGTATCTATACGCATAAATTCTAGCGGCTTCAAATCGAGCGGGAGAGGGCTGGTAGGCCTACACGAGAGAGAATGGGTCTCAGTAGTTGGTGTGCACCCTGTGAAAAAAATCTGGGACTCAGCGGTGCATTGTGGGAACGCCATCTTGGTAGTCCATTTTCACCATGCCTCGCGGTAAGAAGTTCCTCACTCCTCTGCGGATTGGAGGTCTTTTGTTCCCAAGTGATAGCTCAAACAGTGATGATAGTGTCAGTGAAAGTGAATTCCCTGGTTTTGAAGCGGGTGTGACCGAAAAAATTACCCAGGATAACATAATTAGTGATGAAAACCCAGATGACCCACAACCTTCCACCTCTGGTGCTGGGCCGGCTCGTTCATGTTCACCTGTACCAGGACGAAAGAGGAAACTATTTGTCCGTGTACAAGACTCAGATGTGAGCAGTGCAAGTGATAGTGATTTCAAGGTTACTGAAAGCAGTTCTAGTTGTGACAGTGAGGGTGAATATTCCCCAGTGAAGCGGCAGTATATACGACATCGCATGCGGTCTGGTAGTGTGCCATATGCTCTTCCAAGAGGAAGGAGTACATCTCGGAGCACATCCTGTGGCCCTACACCACGTCCTGATAGTGAAGATGACGATATTGTTACGATGGGTATCAATGATGCAAGTGAGGCAGCAGGCGGTGGTGGTGATAGTGATGGTGGCATGAGTCATGTGACACCAGCAGCAGGCCACGCTACTACCCGCACTGCTGACTCTGCACAACTACAACCAGCCTCACCTGACCCCACACTCCCACAACCACAACCACAACCTGCACAACCACAACCACATTACAATAGCCAGAACGTACCAGCTGACCGCATCTGGGATTGGCAGCAAGATGACGAGTTTGTTCCCAATCCCCATGACTTTGATGGAAGACAAAGTGGAATACGGCCATCATGTACACTTGGGAACAATCTCACTGAACTGGAATGCTTTCAGTTGTTCTTCGATGAACCCCTGATGGACATTATTGTCAGGGAAAGCAATACATACTATGAGTACACCATGGCAAACACTATTCTGTCACCAAGATCACGCCTACACCAGTGGAAGGACACAACTGTGGCAGAGATGTATCTGTTCTTTGCCACAATAATGCTTATGTCACATGTGTATAAGCATAGTGTCAACACATACTGGGCGACAGACTGCCTGATTTCAACCCCTGCTTTCAGTGATATTATACCAGTGAATAGATTTGTGTTACTGTTACGTATGTTACACTTTTCAGACAAAACCAGGCCTGACAGAAGCGACAGGTTATATAAGATCAGACGTGTGTTTATGTACCTGAAACAAAAGTGCTGTATGTATTTTTATCCCTTCAGGAAGCTTGTTATTGACGAGTCTTTGATTTTGTTCAAAGGAAGACTCTCATTCAAGCAGTATATACCAAGCAAGAGGAAACGCTTTGGTATAAAGTTATTTGTTCTGTGTGATTGCAAAACTGGTCTGGTTTTGGATATAATTACGTACACTGGTGGTAAAAGAATGGAAGATACCAGAAAGTTACTGGGTATCTCTGGTGATGTGGTTAGAACAATGATGGAGCCATATCTTGGTAAGGGGCATATTTTATATACTGACAACTGGTACACAAGCCCTATACTCAGTGATTTCTTGCGAGTGAACATGACAGATGTGTGTGGCACAGTGCATAGAAATCGTAAACATATGCCTAGGTTCGATGCTGGCAGTCGTAGAGGTGAAGTGCAGGTGTTTGCTGCCAATGACATCATGGCATTTCGGTGGCATGACAAACGTGATGTCACACAACTGACATCAGTTCACCGACACGAAATGGTAGACACTGGCAAGCAGAATAGAGACACCAATGAACCCATTGTAAGATTGGGTTTGCTGACTGTGTTCGCAAGAGTTATAAGTGGTACATAAAACTGTTTTTCCATCTTCTTGACATTTCCATGCTGAATGCTTATAATATGTATAAGTTGAAGACCAAGAAGAAACCCAAATATGGTGAATTTTGTTTGTCAGTCATCAGACAAATAATATTCAAGTACCAAGAAACAACACCTGCAATAGACCAGCGCCCACGAAATTATCAACACATGTCCTCTCGTCTGAGGCCTGGTGATCACTACCCCATACCACTGCCTGCTACTACTGCCAAGAAAAATGCTCAGAAGAGGTGTTTTGTCTGTGGACATACCACAAAATGCCCACAAAAACGCAGAGACACTCGTTTTATGTGTGAGGAGTGTAAGACACCATTGTGCTTATACCCATGTTTCAAAGAATTCCACAAGCTGCAGCACTTCTAGAAAAGTGTCCAGTGATTGCACATATGTATATTATAAAACAATCGTAATAAACATTTGTTTACATTGTTTGTGTAAACAAGTTTTAGCAACATTATAATGATACGAGTGTTTTTGCTATAATTGTGTTACATTCAACGAGTGTATATTTGAACATTGCACAATAATTTGGTCTCACAGGCCACAAAAGTTCTGTGAAAAAATAAAATAGTGAAAAAAACAAGAAACCATCGAATACAAGTACTGTAAATCAAAGTTTACCGGGTGAGCGGCAGTCGCCGCTGTTGCCGCTCGCAGATCAATTTCAGCAAACTTCAGGACTCTATATCTCGGTAAGTACTGATGGGAAAATTTTTTTTGGGGGGACTAAAACAATCAGAAAAATAATCTTAACATTTTCAAAAGAAAAAATAATTTTTTTTTCGAATATTTTGCGACACCAGGAGACACTTCAGGATTGGGCCTTTCGACAGCCAAAGGGTTAACCCAAGATTATACAGTAAAGTCAAATGGTGCGAGTAATTTCCATGTTTTGAGAAGCATTACCTCTGAAACTATTGTAATATTATAAGCATTCACTGTATATGGCCTTAGAAGACCAAAACAGCAAAAACAGAGAATAAAAAACAGTTATACAGTATATATACCATATATATAACCCAGTAAAGTCAATGTGACTTATTTCCATATTTTGAGAAGTAATACACTCTGAAACACTTGCAATGTTATAAGTATTCTTTGTATACAGTCTTAAAAGACCAAAATAATAATAAGAATAAAAAGAATTATACCGTATATATACAGTCTCTCCTCACTTAGCGACGTACTTGTTTGCCAACGACTCGAACTTATGATGGGCTCTCTGACCAGTATGCATACCTAAATAATGTATATTAGAGCTGATTTCCTCTATTCTGTTTATTACAATATACAGTGCACTACTGTATAAACATTTAAAAATACATATACTAAAAATGAAAGTTTCTCTTCTAAAATTTAGTAATTTACACAGAAGGGGTTACCAGCCCCTTGCTCCCAGCCTTTTAGTCACCTCTAGCAAAACACATGGTTTATGGAGGGAGAATTCTTTTCCACTTGTATCATATATGCCAAGTGGAGCAGTGTCAGGCTAAGCATTTCCCCATGTATGAAGTGCTCAAACCTTCAACCACATTTAATATCATAAGAAACTAGTGTACATAGTGTTAAAAAAAAATTAAAACAGAAAACCAACCATATCTTGGTGTCAATAAACTATAAAATGCAATTATCTTTGGCATTTTGATGCCACTGTTGTTAATGTGATAATTTTTTCACCAACTTCAACACATCATAAAATCTTAAGTTTTTAGTCTTATTCAATTCAGAAAAATAATCTATCAAACTGTTAAGAATTTTTTTTTTTTTTTCAAAAACTTCCTAGGGAGACTAAGAATTTTTTTTTTTTTTTTCAGGATATTCCACAGGGTTAAGCATAGGATATATGGCTGGACACGCAACCAGGGGCGAGGCAACACAGGAGGATAGACAAAGTATCCAGCCTCCTTTTGATAGAATGCTAAAAAATAAAATTATTATTACTAAACTCATAGGGGTCATACAGCACCTGAAGAATGGAAGGTACTCAGCTTTGATCTGAGGAATGGGAGGGTAGCTCAAATTAATTGAATCAAGTTATTCACCAGCTTCAAGGCACCCTTCCATAAAGGGTAAAATTATCACAACAGTGTCAAACTTAAGAGACATTTTATAAGGCAATGGGATGTATTAGTCTCAATCATTCAGCTAAGTGGAAACTTCAAGTTGAGCCTAATTTTCAAAGCTATAGATGGGCAGAGGGGGTTGATCAATTGCAATTATTACTGTGAAAACACTCTTACCAAATTACTCAGTTTTATGCTTTCATATGACATTATTTATGACATTATTTAAATATTTCAACTTAGTGGCTTATCTGCCAAACATGCTGTATATAAAAATGAAAATATTTTTGAAGATTAACAAGAATAAAGTTAGTAAAATATATTTTACAAAGATATTCACAGGTTTGGCAAAACAAAATACTTAACATCTATAGTTATATACCAACATGCACGCTGCAAATGCACAAAATTTCAAGATAAAAATAAATACAAATTTAACATCATTAGTTATATTAGCTTTCACAGAGTGGCCACAGGGCTATAAATCAATATATTTGATGAGGTTACCTTAAGGCAAATGTCTGCGTGTTGTAAACAAAATCTTTAAGACTAGATTTGTGAATTTAGCTGACAACAGTCTTTTATGAAAGGAAGGAAAATATATATTAAGAATTACATTTTAATGAAGTTCATTTTTTCTTATGGAATTTTTGACACTGACTTATGGTACCAACATACAATATAGGAAATAATCACCAAACGTTTTTTATGGGAGAAACAAAATTCAAATTGGCACTGATCTTTGTCTTGATGGGGCACCATGTGGGATTGTAAAATTTTTGTAGCAAATTTGATTCTATATAAAATGGGTTTTTTTTCTCCAGTAAACTCAGAATATCATCCTCTTAAACTGGTTGTAGAAACTGACAAATACGGAGCTATAATGCCAAGTAATAAGGTGTACAACCGTTGAATATTTGAGATCAATATGCAATGCACAAATACAGAGAATTTTCTTTAAATCCCATAATGTAGTTCCCTGACAGGAGGATTACTTAATAAAAATACAATGTTAAAAGGTTAGAATCCAGTGTGAAATTTGTTCATATTAGACTGCATATCCACCCCACTGACTAGTGTGCCTTACAATATATCTATTCATTCTGCATCCACAAGAGAGGCTACTTAAAGTCTTCCTTGATAACCAGAAATATGAACCCAACTGATGGAATGTACAAACCTGCTAGTGTATTAACAAAATATTCATGTATACCGTGTGAGGAAAGCACTTCCTTAATGCCAACACCTGACAACTGAGTTGGGTAATTACATACTGCCCTCTGTCTTGCAGTCACCTCAGCTCCAACCTTTGTTACCCTACTACAGTATTGGCACTCTTCCTGAGGATGTCTTGTAATACATACAAAAGTTTGGAGCTTGGCCTATCATTTTCCTGTAGAACTACATGATTGTTCAGGTATGTATGTATATTAAACCCTCAATTAATGTGTGGGTTATGTTCCTGAATATTAGCACTTAGCTTAAAAATCACGTCACCTGAAGAACACGTAAGGTAAAAAAAAAAAAAAAAAAAAAAAAAAAAAGGTTACATTCCAGACACCTCCAAATTTGCCAAATAATTTTATTTATTATTTTACTTTAAAAAATTACTAGTTTATCTTATCCTACATTCTGTTAGTTATTCCTTGAAGAATTTGAAGTGTGTGGAGGGTTAATGTGAGCCTACTGGGCCGAACTGGATGTAGCAAGGTTTATCAACTGACACACACAGTATGTTAACATCACAAAAATAAAAGCCACATTGCCTTACCAAAGTGCATTAAACATACAAGAGCTAACCACACCTATACCAAACAAATATATATCAAAGAAAATGTGGATATAAAAATGCAGCAAGCATCATCGACTACCACTACCACCATTTTGGTGCTGTGGACATGGAAACACTGTTAAAAATAAAAGCTGTATTTCCTTGTCAAATTGTACCAAACATATAGAAGCTCACCACACCTACACAAAGCAAACATACTCAAGATGAATGCATTCTGTATTAAAGAAATTAATAAAAATAAAGTAATACTGTAATAAAATGGTGTGGGAGGCTGCATCTGAGAAATGTGCAAATAGGTGCCAACTATGGCTCTGGCTCCCAGCAATATTGCATGATTGAAGATTTCTACGTTTAACTCTTCAATACACATCTAAATTGTCTATACAACTTTTATTTTGCATGATCTCATATGAAGAGCCTATAATGGGAGAAGGTAACACCACACACACTGCTGAGAGTTATACAGTGTCAGCAGGGAAACAGCATGTCTCAACCTCCTCAAAATATTACCATGTTGATAATGTAACAGGGGTAGCAGCTGGCACAAGACTTACTCATCCATTTTCCCTCATTTTTTTAGTTAAACACACCTTTACTTAGCAAGTTCTGCAGAAATCTCAATTCCCCCAAACCTTGGAGAAATCTAGAGATTCACCCAAATATGTATTCACCTCGGTGAATGCATACTGTACCTCCACTACAACTTCCTCATTCAAACACCTATTCATTTTATTATCAATCACCATCATATTCACCAATTGTAGAAATACAGCTAAAGTAGATACAAAACTTTCCAAGGCACAGGAATGTATAATTAATTATATTAGGCTACTAACCTTCTGGGTAGTAAATACAAATGAAGTTGTCTTCTACTGAACGATTGTGGGTGCTTGATATTAATGCATTGAATGTCATAAGTTGTACAAATTTTGGAAAACATTAAAAAAAAAAAAAAAAAAAAAAAAAAAGGTTATCTTGTGATTTGCTGTAGCATGGTAGGGGGCTGGAGGGATGCATTACTTGTGGCCTAGTGAGCAGACTTAAAATCTACAGCTCATAGCATCCCCAATTTTAACCATAACTTGTTGCTATGCTAAATCTTTCACACTTTATATAATATCGAGCATTTTTGTGCACTAACTTTTTTTGGTTGCACTTTCTCAAAAGTGTTAAGACAAAACAGCACTACCAGATCACTCATTAATCAAGGGTTTATTTTATATGTGTATGTACTTAGAGAACACACGTTTTTCTTTGTACATGCACATAATAACATGCATCTGGATATCATGTACGTATACATTTTTGTGTAATTATGAAGATAAAATTATAAAAATCTAGCACAATATCTCAAGAAGTAAAGAGAAAATTTTTTTTTCTCTAATCTCAAGAAATGTATTCCCCAATGCACTCTAAAAGAGTGATATAATAATGACTGAGTGACACAAGTGGAAAACACAAATGTGGAAACTAGAATCATGCCTCCAGATACTTATGGTCAGGTCTGTCCAAACTATGGTAACACTGCCACTGAGCTAGACAGTAAAAATATGCAAAATTAATGAAAACTTTAATTAATAAAATAAGAGAACCTAACTGTTTATCATGTGACTAATGGGTTGATACAACAGAGAAACCACAAAGTGGGATAACTCAAAATATAAAAGAATAACATGTGGTGCAGCTTGAGTAATAACACAGCTGTGATCGGTTTTGATGGTTCTCCTACCCACAGAGACGACCTGAGGCTATGCTTCCTTGCTGATTACCTGGTCATGCAGACAATCAAGGATCAGATCACCACAATCCTAAGTATCCACAACTGCAGATTAATATATTAATGTTTACACCACTGAGAAGGGAACATATTACATGTACAAAAAAAAATAAGACTAATGATTTACTGTAAAAAACTGCAGGCAGTACTTTTTTACTTTGTTAGGTTAAATAAAAATAAACATAATTACTCTATGAATTTTTCATCCTTCACAAAAAACATAAGAAGACATTTTTTTATATTTTAAAAACATCTAAAATCCCTAAAGCCTTTAGTCATCACCCTAATTTCTTTTTTTGTTTCCAAGAAATTAGTATACATTCTTTTCAAGCAGCCAAAATCCAATTTACAAGCCTCCATATTGTTTATGCCAAAAGTAGCTTATATCCTTCACCCATTTTAAGCCTGTGTGCTAACATCAACCATATTCTATATATTTTTGGAGGCTTCTGGCTGACCTGTGGGAACTTGCAGAGAGAGGCGTTTGTTATTGGACGGTCTCAGCCGGCACGTGGCATGACGAGCAGATGGGAAGCGTTGATGATAACGCTCATCTCTGAGAAATTTGACAGTCACAAGGTTACCTGCAAGATAAAATGTTTAATTGTTAAGCAGTAAGAATGTTTTCTGCTTATTCCGTTATAATATTTTTACATGATTAATAAATGTTCCTGTAAATAAAACACAGTACAAAGCAAGTTACTGCATTATATTCACAATAACAGGAATATACCAGAGTATAGTTTTACCAACACCTATACAGATACGAGGCATGAGTGTTAAACACTGCAGCAAGGAGGCTGGAGGTAGTGGGGCTATCATATGAGAGCAATGTAGGTGTGAATAATATGCAAAAAAATTGTAGTGTAGAAATTAGGAGACTGTGTGGGGTTACAGAAGGTGTAATTCAGGTGGTTTTGCATTTGAAGAGGATGGAGAATAACAGGATGACCAACAGGGTGGAAGGAAGGAGGAAAAAGTAATCAGCCCAAGCAGGGAACATTCATCTAATATACCATAAACACCTACTTAATTTTCCATCATTTTACCAGATTATCACAGATCTTATCTGCATAAATGAAACCAAGTAAAATGCCTTAAGGGCTCCACCCTTACACATCTTAAATCACTTTGGCATATGCATCACACACAGTC
Organism: Cherax quadricarinatus; assembly: GCF_038502225.1. Classification (NCBI taxonomy): domain Eukaryota; kingdom Metazoa; phylum Arthropoda; class Malacostraca; order Decapoda; family Parastacidae; genus Cherax; species Cherax quadricarinatus. Next base: position 4,377,834 of record NC_091296.1, on the reverse strand, counting down.
CACACCTTTCTCAATGTATTATTAAAATAAGCTATTAAATGTATAACTTCAACACTTACCTTTGAAACAATATTAAGGAATCTAACACTATCTTGGTGAAACTCCAAGGTCTTGAAATGATATAAGTAGTTAGCTTATTGCATTTAGGGTAAAAAAAAAAATTGTCAATTATTAGTAGTAAAAAATTATAAAATAATTTCATCACATTATGGGAAATAAATAAAATATTTCTGTACAAACTTGGCATTTTCATAATAAAATTAAAAGTAAGACCTTCCCAGATATTTTTCTTTATTCCTGTTCTACAGTATATACGAGGTGCTATCAAAAAGTTTCTGGACAAATTTTTGAACACTTCCTGGGTGAAATATGGAGGTGGCGTAGATCATGCTACGCAGTACAGTCCTTTGTGACTGTATTGTATTGAGTTTTGGTGCAGTCCATCATTCCACTGAGGCTAGACAGGCATTTTTTGTCATGTTATTTTATTGTGTAACAGAATGGAATTTTTGAATGGCCAGCATATGGATGAAATTCTGCTTCAAGCTCAGTGAAACAGCTAGGGAAACTCACAAAATGTTTCAGCATACATCTGATAGTGAAGCAATGGGTTGGAGAGCACACAGAATGGGTTTTCTCGATTCAAAACAAGACAACTGTTGGTTGGAACTGATTGAACACTCTTGGTTATCCATCAACATCAATAACAAACCCCAACACTGAAAAAGTGACAATGGCCATTCATGAAGACCATCATCAGAGTATCCAGAATATTTCAAATGCTGTGGGAATTTTTTATGGGTAGAATCAAAGGATTTTGATTTGAACATGAGAGAAGTTGCTGAAAATTTGTTCCCAGCTTCCTGATTCAGGACCAGAAGGACATCATTGGATATTTGTCAGGACCACAAAACACACATGGAAGATGACCCTGATATTCTCAGGACATTACTGGTGGTGAAACTTGGAACTATGGCTACAACCCAGAGACCAAGCAACAGCCATCACAACAGAAAAGCCCTAACTTGCCTGAGCCAATAAAAGGAGTAATGTCAAGAGCATGCTCATTGTTTTTTGAGACAAGTGAGAATTGTTCATCAGGAATTTGTTCCAGCAGGGCAGACAGTAACCAAAATTTTACATCAAGATTCTGAGATGCTTGAGGGAAAATGAGAGAAGGAAATGTCCAGCAATGTGGGCATCCAATGATTAGTTCAATCACTATGACAATGTCCGTGCTCACTCAGCACTGTTTGTCCAACATTTTCTGGCCAAAAACAACACGACAATCATCACCCACCTTCCCTGTTCCCCAGATCTAGCCCCCTGTGACTTTTTTCTCTTACCTTAAAATAAAAATAGCACTCAAGAGGCAGCATTTTAACAACAAGGAGATTCAAGCAGAATCACAGGCTGCGCTACATGCTGTTAGGGAAAGGAGGGTTCCAGAAATGTTTCAAGAAGAGGTAGAGGTACTGGGAACAATGTCTAGCCTCCCAAGGAGAGTACTTCAAGGGAGACAGCTTTAGCTAGGTGATTTTCGCAGCAGTCTGGGAACTTTCTGATAGCACCTCGAATAATCCTGTAAAATATCCTTCTCAGTAAATTGTAAAGCTCTGTGTAGGGAAGTGATGCCAGCTTAATGTTTGCTTATGTGCATGACATGTCTAGCACTTACCATCATACCACCAGCCATGTAGAGCTCTAAATGCTCTACCCGCCTCTGAGAGAGACGCACACTTAAGGTAGACACAGCCTTCACGTGACCCCCGATCCACAGCAATGTGGACAATGCTGACACCTTCACATTTTTCCAAAATGCTATCTTGAATCCGTGAAGGCCAGTTATCACCAAACTCTCTGAAAGAGTGGTCCTATATTAAGAGATACCTTGTGTTACATGCCAAGAAAAAGCCTTATAAGAAAACAAAAGCTACTAATCAAACTAGTCAATTTACAATTTACTAATTGAAATAAAAAATAATTGAAAACAGTATTCACAAAATACAAAAGAAATAGGAATGATACAAAATGGAGACCTAACAGACTTGTACTTCATTAGTCAGTGGTAATACTTTGTTATTTCTGACTGATTTCTGTTATTAGTCATTCACTTAAAGTCAGTAGTGCTATGTTACTCTTGCTAACTCTCCCAGCTTTAATCAGAAGTAATTGTGGAGACACAGGATACAAACTCAACAATTAAAATAGCTCTCACTAATGTCTAGTGCCCTCCTGCAAAGAAAATGTTCACTGTAATGCTATGCTCTGATCCACTCACTCTTTATCAAGACTGCTAGAAACACATGCTCATCAAATGAGAATTTTCCATCAATTTCTAAAATTTCTTTCAAGTATTTTTTCCAAGCCAGATTTTTTCTACAGTTTCTCGAACAATTAACCTTTAAACTGTCCAAACGTAGATCTACGTTTGCACTCGTAGTGCTCTGACCTTGATTTTATCCATAAGAAACAATGAAAAAAAAAAACGTACATCTATGTTCGGAGTGCTTCGTGAGCAAACGTAGATCTACGTTTGGACAGTTTAACCCTTTCAGGGTCGAGAGGCCCTCTCCTAAACTTGTTCTCCGGGTTGAAAATTTTTCGGGGAAAAAAAAAAATTCTAATGAAAAGATAGAGAATCTTTTCCCGATCATAATGACACCAAACGTATGAAATTTGATGGAAAACTTACGAAATTATGCTCTCACGAAGTCAGCGGTCTCAACGATGTTTACGCATCAGCGATTTTGCCCACCTTGAGCCTTATTTTCGGCCAATTCCAGTGTACTAGTTGACAAAAATCCTAACTATTTCGGTAGAACTCCATTTTTTTCTATCAAATGAGTACAAGAAACGACCCATTTGCTGATTTCAACTATCCAATAAAGTGGTCAGAAATTAGAAATTTTACTAATTTCACACAAATTTCAAAAGATGCCAATTTCCAAATAGGGTCCAGAATAAACAAGACAGACATTCCTGGCACTAAAATAACATTTTCTCTGATCATTAGTCACGTCCTCATGCCCCTCTTACATTTCTTTTGCTTTCCACTTTGAATTTTTATTCTCACAAAAAATAGAAGATTTACTGTTATGCAGACTACTGCATTGGTGTAGAAATGGTATAAATAATATCAGCGCACTTGTGAAAGAATATTAGACTCACCAGTTGACATGTATTGGACGTGTGGCATGATTAGTTTACTTTTGAACTTTGGCAAAAATCGAACATTTCTGCTACTTTGAGCTCAATTTCAAGGTACTTTTCTTTGTGAAACCAATCAAAATCATATCAATTTCTGTAATATGTCTTCCATTTTATAAAATTAAGACCAGGAAAACTAGAATACAACCATAAATACCATATGAAAATACAGTGCATCGCTGTTTTAAACCAAAAACACGGTCAAAGTTCTTTTTTCTCATTACGCACTGTGTGCTGCAGGATTTTTTTTTATACTTTGCACACTGACCACATAGATCCATTCTTTCATATATAGGCCTACCAGCTTTCTCTTGCTAGATTTGAAGGCGCTAGAATTTAGGCATACTAGTACGTCAATAACCCTGGTGCGTAAGCCGTACTAGTACGTCAGAAACCCTGAGAGGGTTAAGGGTTAAATATAACTAATCACCTCACAGTATGAATTATTTCACTATGTAGTATGTATCTTGCACTATGTGGTGAGGCTGGAGAACACTAATAGTTACCATTATAATATTCAAGCACTATTTACTTGGCATAAAACCTGTATAACTATTAGAGTATTTAAAAAAGAAAAAAATCAACAAACTGGCTGTATAGGGAAAAGTTAATAATCATCTGTCAAATTTTCAGGAGATAACTGAACATCTTACATAATCTGTTAATAGTTCTGGGGATCACTACTCCCACAGCCCAGTCCCAGATCAGAACTCTTAAGTTGGAATAGGTTATATTACAGGAGTAAGACATTTTCTTTAACACGTCGGCTGTTTCCAACCGGGGCAGGGTGACCCAAAAAGAAAAACCTAAAAAGAAAGGAAAATTAAAAAGCATTCATCTTTCAACACTTTCACCATCACTCATACATAATCACTGTCTTTGCAGAGGCACTCAGATATGACAGTTTAGATGTCCCTCCAAACTGCCAATATCTGCCCTCTCCCCCTTTAAAGTGCAGGCACTGTACCTCCCATTTCCAGGACTCAAGTCTAGCCAAACAGTTTCCCTGAATCCCTTCACAAAATATAACCGTGCTTGCACTCCAACAGCTTGTCAGGTTCCAAAAACCATTTGTCTCCATTCACTCCTATCTAACACGTTCATGCATGCTTACTGAAAGTCCAAGCCCCTCGCCCACAAAACTTCCTTTACCCCCTCCCTCCAATCTTTTTGAGGACGACCCCTACCCCGTCTTCCTTCCCCTACAGATTTACATGCTCTCCATTTAGTAATTGATACAGGAAAAGGGGTTACTAGCCCCTTGCTCCTGCCAATTTAGTTGCCTCTTACGACACACGTGGCTTACAGAGGAAGGATTCTTCTCCACTCCCCCATGACGGCATATCCAGATACCAACAGGAAACTTCTCTAAAGAGAAACAAGCTGGTTCCCATTAAGAAAATACGCATTAAAGACCAAGCTTTCACTGGGACTATTCCATTATGTAAAGCAATACAATTCTACCCGGCAAAACTATCCTTATAAAATCTCATTCTGCAATATGCCATATTCTCACTATTGTCAGCAGTATGCCATTTGGATCCAAGGTACTTCTTCATGAACACTGGACTTGGTAAAACTTTAATAAACTTAACATGTGTTAGTACTCTTAAGTAGTAGGTTGGTAGACAGCAACCACTCAGGGAGGTATTACTGTCCTGACAAGTGAGTGTAAAACGAAAACCTGTAATTGTTTTACATGATGGTAGAATTGCTGGTGTCTTTTTTCTGTCTCATATACATGCAAGGTTTCAGGTATGTCTTGCTACTTCTACATACACTTAGGTCACGCTATGCATGCGCGTACAAGTACAGTGGACCCCCGCATACCGTTGGCATCACATAACGATTAATCCGCATACCGCTTGCTTTAATCGCAAAAATTTTGCCTCGCATACCGCTCAAAAACCCGCTCACCGCTGTTCGTCCGAGACGCGTCCAATGTGCGCCTTAGCCAGCCTCACATGTTCCGCCGGTGGCATTGTTTACCAGCCAGCCTCCGCGGTAGCATCCAAGCATACAATCGTAACATTTCGTATTATTACAGTGGTTTTGGTGATTTTATCTGGAAAATAAGTGACCATGGGCCCCAAGAAAGCTTCTAGTGCCAACCCTACAGCAATAAGGGTGAGAATTACTATACTATAGAGATGAAGAAAAAGATCATTGATAAGTATGAAAGTGGAGTGCGTGTCTCCGAGCTGGCCAGGTTGTATAATGAACCCCAATCAACCATCGCTACTATTGGTGGTACAGCTGCTGCTGCTGCTGCTGCACTGTCAGCTGCTGCTGCTGCTGTAGCATCGTCTGCTGCTGCTGTAGCATCGTCTGCTGCTGCTGTAGCATCGTCTGCTGCTGCTGTAGCACTGTCAGCTGCTGCTGCTGCTGTAGCATCGTCTGCTGCTGCTGTAGCATCGTCTGCTGCTGCTGTAGCATCGTCTGCTGCTGCTGTAGCATCGTCTGCTGCTGCTGTAGCATCGTCTGCTGCTGCTGTAGCATTGTCTGCTGCTGCTGTAGCACTGTTGTTGGTGTGGCTTATTGAGAATATACCAAGAAACAATTAACCCCAGAGGATTTTCCACCCAGGATAACCCAAAAAAGTCAGTGTCATCGAAGACTGTTTAACTTATTTCCATTGGGGTCCTTAATCTTGTCTCCCAGGATGCAACCCACACCAGTCGACTAACACCCAGGTGAACAGGGAAAAATGCCTGGAACTAGTGCTCATATTGGTGAATTTAAAGCCAGCAAAGGTTGGTTTGAGAGATTTAAGAATCGTAGTGACATACACAGTGTGATAAGGCCTGTTCTGGAAGAAAATGCCAAACAGGACCTACAGTACTCAGGAGGAAAAGGCACTCCCAGGACACAGTGTCTCATCAGTCATCTTCAATAAAGGTAAGTGTCATTTATTCTTCATTTAGTAGACTAGTACATGCACAATATATACTGTGCATGTACTACTCTACTATTGTGCATGTATCCTTCTCTTTGTGTGTAGGAAAATGTATATTTCATGTGGTAAAATTTTTTTTTTCATACTTTTGGGTGTCTTGCACGGATTAATTTGATTTCCATTATTTCTTATGGGGAAAATTCATTCACATACCGATTATTTCGCATACCAATGAGCCCTCTTGCACGGATTAAAATCGGTATGCGGGGATCCACTGTATATATATACACACACCCCTCTGGATTTTCTTCTATTTTCTTGCTAATTCTTGTTCTTGTTTATTTCCTCTTATCTCCATGGGGAAGTGGAGCAGAATTCTTCCCCTGTAAGCCATGCATGTCCTAAGTGGTGACTAGCATGCCGGGAGCAAGGGGCTAGTAACCCCTTCTCCTGTATACATTACTAAAGTTAAAGAGAAACTTTTGTTTTTCTTTTTGAGCCACCCTGCTTCAGCGGGATATGGCCGGTTTGTTGAAAGAAGATGTGTAAGTACATGGAGAAGAAATTAATAGAGGTGAACAACAAATGACTTAACAGATTATGTAATAATAGGTAACTAAGGAGACTGGAAAGTAACAGATAAAGGGTTTTGAGAGTGGTGGTGTTGAAATCAAAATGTCTATATACAACTGGTGCTCAAAGTTCTTGAATAGTGTAGAGCACCCAATTTATTGTCTAACGTATACAATAGTTAAAATCAGTTCTTGATAATGGAAGTTACATTTCATGTAGAAATATAAAATTGTAATTTGTACATAATGAAAATGTATTAATTGTTGATTTACAGCCAATAATGTACATGCATGTCCTAGATCTCGACCTTGGAGTTTATGAAAGTACAAGATAGACCTCATTTCAACAAAAGACTACCAACAATAAATACTCAAATGATGAAATGTACTCACACATCACAGTCAAACATATTTCTAATTTTGAGGCAAGAGGTGGGAGAAACATTGGGCACATGTTGTGGACCAAGATTATCAAAGGCTGGTCCTTGCCACATTTTTGCTGGGGGACGGCCAACACCTCCATCTCCTCCTGGGGAGTTGCCTGGGGAGTGAGGTACACCAGAAGCCCACCGCCACACCTCGCAATCTTCACCCCCAACTGCCTGGATATCACGCCGGACCTTCAGAAAATTAATTATAACGTAGTTGAGAAGAGGTAAGATAAGTAATAATTATAAATAAAGACAAACAGCATGTGTGTGTGTGTGTGTATTAAATTAGACCAAGTTAAAGAGTGAGTATGCAAGCAATCTCAATAAGTGACACTATGAATTTATCAGTATTTCAACAAGTTATTCTGTTACCATTTGCCATTCATTTTTTTTGATTCTCACTCACTTGCAACCATAGTCAAAACTACCCACCCTAGATTCATAATGGTCAATGAATTGCACAGCCTTCTCCCAAAGCTTTTTCTTAGCACGGCGCTCCCTTGGGGTTATGAGGGAGTCTCTAACATGACTCACTGCCACATAGTCCTTTCCAGCAGGACCACCCACACCCCTCAGCACTTCTAAAATCTGTTCTATTAATTCGTAAACCTGCAAGAAGAATAAAGAGAAAAGAGCTGAAATAATAATTCTTTCATTATATAGTAATATTTTTCCCAACATTTAAAATAAGCTGTGGATGAAAGTCCTCCAGACACCACCATCAAAAAAAGGGTGAAAGAAGGATTAAAAAAAAAATAAAAAAATAAAAAATTATTTTTTTAAAGAAGCTTAAACAATAGTTTTTCTTTACTAAAATTCAGATATCAAGTTCATCCTTACTACTCGCAAGACCTCACGTATAAGCAAGCAGTGTGTGTGTACACATGGTAAAATACTGAAAGATTACAAATATAAAGGGAGAAAATGTAACAGATCTAATAGTCTAAATGCTAAAAATGAATGAGAATATAATGTCACATTAGATGTAAGCGGGATAAGCAAGAGGTAGGTATACCAAGGATGAGAACCGAGAGGGTGCCATGCGAGTAGTGATAAATGCTTGGTAATGAGCTAGGAAGGTGGAGAGGATAATGAACATTAGGACTGCAGTTTTTATGGAAATGAAGCCAAAATGTGAATAATAATCTTAAAATAACCAACATCCTACAGGGAGAAAGTGAATTACTATTATATTCATGGGGAAGCTCTAAACTTAAAGGGGTCATACAATGCCTGGAAACCAATAAGATTTAATCCAAGGAAGTGGAGAGTAGATAAAATCCCTTGGATCTAGAGCTCTTTAATCAAGGTTTTTCTCCCCCCCCCCCCAAAGGGGAAGAAAGTAAGAACATATACAAGATGTTCATATATAGGTTCATATATAGGCTAAACCAGCTCATTACAACATTACCCCATTTACTGTCCAAAATCCTGAAATAAAAGTGTTCACAGTGTCCACATTGAAAAAAATAAATCTTCTAAATTGGCAGAGAATCTTTTTCTGGAGGTAATGACACGAAAATCTGGTGGAAAATTTAGGAAATTATGCAGGTGCAAGGTTAGCGGTCTGGGCGCAATTTACACAGTGACTATTCTTCCCACCTTGAGTCCTATATCAAGCAATTTCATTGATCAATTCAACCAAATTCTTAGCTATTCTGTTAGTGTGCCTTTTCTTCTATCACTTGAGCACAAGAAATCGCCCATTCAACTGTGAAAACTACCCTATAAAATTGTACAGATATCGGTAATTTGGCCAATTTTACACAAAATTTAAAAAAATTCCAATTTAAAAAGTCCAAAATAAAAATGGTTGATAGTACAAGAACTAAAACAAAATTTTTCTCTTGCTCATTAATCATGTCCTCGGGCTTCTCCTATACTACATTTGCTTTCCATTTTGAAGTCATCACAAAAAAATATATTTACCCTATTTCTCAGATAAAATATTATCAGGAATAACTGGTCATGGTTTACAGCATCCCAATAATTGAATCAGACCCAGTACAAACCCATAAAACAGATTGGGGATTGTAGGGGGACTACCCAACCTCAGGAAAATTGGCAAAAATTGAAAATTTCTACTATTTTGAGGTCGATTCCAGGCTGCTGAAACCAACTAGATTCGTCTTAATTTCAGTGGTATATCATCCACTGTATCAAATGATACCAAGAAAAAGCCAATAAAACCACAAAAACCATCTAGAAAGCACCTCAAAGTTGCTGTTTTAATGCAAACACAAGGTCAGAATTTTTTTTATACTGTGCCTGCTCACCACACACACCCAATCTCTCATGTCTAGGCCAAAATTTACTACATGCACCACGTCTTGTGCTGAGTAACCCACGTGGGTTTAGCGCTTCAATTTTTTTTTTTTTAGTGATCTGAGCTTAAGATGTAGATCTACACGAGTGTTTTTTTTTTTTATTAACACACTGGCCGATTCCCACCAAGGCAGGGTGGCCCGAAAAAGAAAAACTTTCACCATCATTCACTCCATCACTGTCTTGCCAGAAGGGTGTTTTACACTACAGTTTTTAAACTGCAACATTAGCACCCCTCCTTCAGAGTGCAGGCACTGCACTTCCCATCTCCAGGACTCAAGTCCAGTCTGCCGGTTTCCCTGAATCCCTTCATAAATGTTACTTTGCTCACACTCCAACAGCACGTCAAGTATTAAAAACCATTTGTCTCCATTCACTCCTATCAAACATGCTCACGCATGCCCGCTGTAAGTCCAAGCCCCTCGCACACAAAACCTCCTTTATCGCCTCCCTCCAACCTTTCCTAGGCTGACCCCTACCCTGCCTTCCTTCTGCTACAGACTGATACACTCTTGAAGTCATTCTGTTTCGCTCCATTCTCTCTACATGTCCGAACCACCTCAATAACCCTTCCTCAGCCCTCTGGACAACAGTTTTGGCAATCCTGCACCTCCTCCTAACTTCCAAACTACGAATTCTCTGCATTATATTCACACCACACATTGCCCTCAGACATGACATCTCCACTGCTTCCAGCCTTCTCCTCGCTGCAACATTCATCACCCATGCTTCACACCCATATAAAAGCGTTGGTAAAACTATACTCTCATACATTTCCCTCTTTGCCTCCAAGGACAAAGTTCTTTGTCTCCACAGACTCCTAAGTGCACCGCTCACCCTTTTCCCCTCATCAATTCTATGATTCACCTCATCCTTCATAGACCCATCCGCTGACACGTCCACTCCCAAATATCTGAATACATTCACCTCCTCCACACTCTCCCTCCAATCTGATATCCAATCTTTCATCACCTAATCTTTTTGTTATCCTCATAACCTTACTCTTTCCTATATTCACTTTTAATTTTCTTCTTTTACATACCCTACCAAATTCATCCACCAACCTCTGCAACTTCTCTTCAGAATCTCCCAAGAGCACAGTGTCATCAGCAAAGAGCAACTGTGACAACTCCCACTTTGTGTGCGATTCTTTATCTTTTAACTCCATGCCTCTTGCCAAGGCCCTCGCATTTATTAAACAACCACGGTGACATCACACATCCTTGTCTAAGGCCTACTTTTACTGGGAAATAATCTCCCTCTTTCCTACATACTCTACATGAGTGACCCTGACATTAATAACATAGATCTACATGATGGACAGTGAAAGGGTTAAACACAAAGTGATCAAACCATACCACAGGCAGGGATAGAACCCGCAATCGCGGGTTCTATCCCCACCCGTGGTATGGTTTGTTTGCAATCCTGTCATTACGATTTTGTGAGACAAAGTGATCAAGTATTGTATAAAGTGTTGAAAAGGAAGCAATAGAATCTTATGATGAGAGAGAGGAACACTATGGCTTACGAGATTATTTTTATTACAATCAAAACAAAGCGCTAAACATGCAAGGGTCAGACAGTAAGGAGTATGATGATATTTAGCAGGAAGATCAATCTGCAAGGACCAACTTGATGCATGCATTGCAAGATTTATCAATCATATTTAGCTGGTTTTGTAAAGTAAATATCTGACTATGTCTCCCTATGACAAAAAATAAAATCATGCAACTTTTATGGTACGGAGGAACCTACAAAAACATGATGGGAAAGTAATATATATAGAGAGAAGAGTTAATATTAAATAATAAAGTACCAGGGACAGTAATTTAAATAATGCTTTTAGTGCCAAGATGCATAACTAAAACCCATGGCAGTGTTATTATTGTAAGTTTCAAATAAAATCTTAAATCCTTACGAGTCATTTAGTGCTGCAATATTAAGTCAAAATTTCTGGCAATTTTCTCAAAAAAATAGTAGGTTAAAAAATTTACCTGTTGTTTTTCCTCTTCTGCCTTACGTTTGTGATACCGGACACAGTAGAATGCTAACCAAGCTGTTAAAATAACTGAAAAAGAAAAAATACTCCACTCAACATTAGTAAATAAGACACATTATATAGTAATTTCTTACAAAATCCCAACAGACATCTTTCTGAAACATCTCATCACAATACCGTGACTGGAATAATTCACAACTAACCATCAACTGGAGATGAAACTTTAATAAGGCTGCAATCTCAGATAGGCCAAACTGTGGGTTAAGCTCCATCTCCAAATATTTGTGTGGGCTAGTTATGAGTATCAATGAATCATGTAACATATAAAGTTCTTTCACATATCCTTCAGCTGCTAGATGCCTTCTTAATTTTCAAAACCCAATAATTATTTATACAAACAAGAAAGCATGATAGGAAGACACTGAGGTCAATAAGATATTGACAGTGAGCTGCATTATAATTATGGGAAGTGCTAAATCCATAGAGGTCACACAGATTCAAGAGAATGGGAGGTAATCATGTTCGGTACAAGAGGGTAGCTCCAACTTTCTGAATCAAGAGCCATTAACCAGTATCACTGTACTTCCCTAGCAAGAATTACTACTCCAAGTGGCTGAGACTTCCCATTTGATGCAAGAGCAGCTTAGATGACATTAACATGAATGAATCTTAAATAGGCAATAACAAAGGCTTCATAAAAATTATTCCAAAACACTGATTTCCATTATTTGTGTTATATTAAATTAACCCTTTAACTGTTTTGGTCGTATATATATGTCTTACGAGCCACCGTTTTCGACGTATACTCATAAATTCTAGCGGCTTCAAATCAAGCGGGAGAAAGCTGGTAGGCCCACATGTGAGAGAATGGGTCTGTGTGGTCAGTGTGCACCATATAAAAAGGAATCCTGCAGCACACAGTGCATGAGAAAAAAAAACTCAGACCCTTTTTTTAATTAAAATGCCAAATTTGTGGTCTATTTTCATATAGTATTTATGGTTGTATTCTCGTTTTCTTGGTCTTATTTGATAGAATGGGAAACATATTATAGAAATAGAGGTGATTTTGATTGGTTTTACTACGAAAAGAACCTTGAAATGGAGCTCAAAGTAGGGGAAATCTTTGATTTTTGCCGATGTTCAAAAGTAAACAAATGATGTCATTTTCCAATAAATGTCCAAGTAGCCATTCTAATATGCAGTCATGAATGGGTTGACATTATTTATACAATTAATACAATATTGCAGCAGTCTGCATAACAGTAAATCTTCTATTTTTGGTTTGAATAAAATTCAAAATAGAAAGCAAGAGTAATATCAGAAGGGCTTCGAGACGTGACTGATGAACAAAGAAAATGTTATTTTATAGCCATGAATGTCTGCATTGCTCATTCTGGGACCTATTTTGAAAATGTCATATTTTTTTATTTTCGTGAAATTGGCCAAATTGCAAATTTCTGACCGTTATTGGGTAGTTGAAATCTGTAAATGGGCAGTTTCTTGTACTCAATCAATAGAGAAAATTGAGTTCTAAAGAAATAGCTATGAGTTTGGTTGACTGGAACAATGGAATTAGCCGAAAATAGGGCTCAAAGTGGGCAAAATCGCCGATTCGTAAATATTGCTGAGGTTGCTAAATTCGCTAGAGCGTAATTCCTTCAGTTTTCCATCAAATTTCGTTCTTTTGGTGTCATTACAATCGGGAAAAGATTCTCTATCATTTCATGAGAAAAAATATTTTTTTTTTTTTTAAAGTTTGCGACACCAGGAGACACCTCAGGATTTGGGGTTGCGACAGTCAAGGGGTTAATGTGCGTTCCTATTCCATAGCTATTTATGCTTTCATAAACAAGCTCTGTTGTCTTATTTATAGGATTTATAGGTTACTTCTGTATCCCCCATCCACACAATTTAAATTATTTACATCCCCCTCTCCCCTGAGAGAGAACAATAACTTCTGTTTTATGGGGGGGGAGGGGAAGGGGGTGACAGTTTGAGTCCATTGGGCAAGGAACGTTTTCTCTGAGCAAAATACAACAATGGGCTGGGACAATAAATTTCAGACTTTCATTTTTGTGGGTTACCCTAATACATGTACAGTGGACCCTCGACTAATGCTATTAATCCGTTCCTGAGAGCTCATCGTTAGTCAAAATAATCGTTAGTCAAGTTAATTTTCCCCATAAGAAATAATGGAAATCAAATTAATTCGTGCAAGATACCCAAAAGTATTGAAAAAAAATTTTTTAACACATGAAATATTAATTTTAATACACACAAACTGAAGAAGACATGCACAGTTACATGACACTTACCTTTATTGAAGATCTGGTGATGATTGATGGGATGGGAAGAGGGGAGTGTGTTGATGGTCTTAGTGTTTAGAAGGGGAATCCCCTTCCATTAGGACTTGAGGTGGCAAGTCCTTTTTCGGGGTTACTTCCCTTCTTCTTTTAATGCCACTAGGACCAGCTTGAGTCACTGGACCTCTGTCGCACAACATATCTGCCCATAGAGGCCTGTACCTCCCGTTCCTTTATGACATTCCTAAAGTGTTTCACAACATTGTCAGTGTCACCATTAAACACTTGTTCAGGTTTCAGTCCTTCACTGTCTATGCACTCCTTGAATTCCTGCACATATTTTTCAGCTGCTTTTTGGTCCAAACTGGCAGCCTCACCATGCCTTATCACACTATGTATGCCACTATGATTCTTAAATCTCTCAAACCAACCTTTGCTGGCCTTAAATTCACTCACATCACCACTAGTTGCTGGCATTTTTCTAATTAAATCGTCATGCAACTTCCTAGCCTTTTCACATATGATCGCTTGAGAGATGCTATCTCCTGCTATCTGTTTTTCGTTTATCCATACCAATAACAGTCTCTCAACATCTTTTATCACTTGCGATCTCAGTTTCGAAAACATAGTTGCACCTTTGGCAAGAACAGCTTCCTTGATTGCCGTTTTCTTGGCCACAATAGTAGCGATGGTTGATTGGGGTTTTGTGTACAGCCTGGCAAGCTCGGAGACATGCACTCCACTTTCATACTTAGCAATGATCTCTTTCTTCATATCCATAGTAATTCTCACCCTTTTTGCTGTAGGGTTGGCACTAGAAACTTTCTTGGGGCCCATGGTGACTTATTTTGCAGGTGCAATCACTAAAAAGGCTGTGATAATATGAAATGTTCCGATTGTATGCTTGGAAGTGACCGCGGTGGCTGGCTGGCTTGTAAACACTGGCCAAAAGTGGACGCGTCTCAGACGGAACGAATAGTGTTGGTCGAGTTTTTTAGCGCTAATTGAGGCAAAATTTTTGCGATAAAATGTATCGCTAGTCAGATTTATCGTTAATCGATGCCATCGCTGGTCGTGGGTCCACTGTATACACATACAGAAGGGCCCCGCTTTACAGCGTTTCGCTAATATGGACATTTCAAATTATGACCATAACTCTCTATACGGCTCCCCCCACCTGACTTTCTAATACGGTCACCGCAGGCCACCCGGTTTGTTTACATTCTCCGTGAACATGACCCTCCATTATGTCTGGAGTTGTCCTGTCTAAGGGCAATGTGTGGTGTAAATATTATGCAGAAAATTTGGAGTGTAGAAATTAGGAGAAGGTGTGGAGTTAATAAAAGTATTAGTCAGAGGGCTGAAGAGGGGTTGTTGAGGTGGTTTGGTCATTTAGAGAGAATGAATCAAAGTAGAATGACATGGAGAGCGTATAAATCTGTAGGGGAAGGAAGGCGGGGTAGGAGTCGTCCTCGAAAAGATTGGAAGGAAGGGGTAAGGGAGGTTTTGTGGGTGAGGGGCTTGGACTTCCAGCAGGCATGCATGAGCGTGTTCGATAGGAGTGAATGGAGACGAATGGTATTTGGAACCTGACGATCTGTTGGAGTGTGAGCAGGGTAATATTTAGTGAAGGGATTCAGGGAAACCGGTTATTTTTAATAGCTGGACTTGAGTCCTGGAAATGGGAAGTACAATGCCTGCACTCAAAAAGAGGGGTTCGGGATATTGGCAATTTGGAGGGATATATTGTGTATCTTTATACGTATATGCTTCTAAACTGTTGCGTTCTGAGCACCTCTGCAAAAACAGTGATTATGTGTGAGTGAGGTGAAAGTGTTGAATGATGCTGAAAGTACAGTGGACCTCCGCATAACGATTACCTCCGAATGTGACCAATTATGTAAGTGTATTTATGTAAGTGCGTTTGTACGTGTATGTTTGGGGGTCTGAAATGGACTAATCTACTTCACAATATTTCTTATGGGAACAAATTCGGTCAGTACTGGCACCTGAACATACTTCTGGAGTGAAAAAATATCGTTAACCGGGGGTCCACTGTATTTTCTTTTTGGGGATTTTCTTTCTTTTTTGGGTCACCCTGCCTCGGTGGGAGACTGCCAACTTGTTGAAAAAAAAAAAAAAAAAAAACATACATACATACATATATATATATACATACATACATTCTCTGATAATTATGCTTATGTGTAACTGTACTTAAACTTACACACTGTGCTGGCATGTAGGTACATGTTAAAATCACTAAGAGTGTCTTATTAGTCTTGAAGATGCCATATTAACCCTTTGAGGGTCGACAGGCCCTCTCCGAAACTCGTTCTCAGGGTCGGCCAAATTTAAAAAAAAAAAAAAATTATTTTCTCTTATGAAAAGATAGAGAATCTTTTCCCGATCATAACGACACCAAAAGTTTGAAATTTGATAGAAAACTTACGGAATTATGCTCTCGCAAAGTTAGCGGTCTCGGCGATGTTTACGGATCGGCGATTTTGCCCACTTTGAGCCCCATTTTCGGCCAATTTCACTGTACTAGTCGACAAAAAACATGAATATTTCGCTAGAACTCCATTTTTTCTATCGAATGGGTGCAAGAAAAAACCCATTTATAAATTCAACTATCCAGTACAGTGGTCAGAATTTAGCAATTTTGCCAATTTCACACAAATTTCAAAAGATGCCAATTTCGGAATAGGGTCCAGAATAAACAAGAAAGACATTCCTGGCACTAAAATGACATTTCCTCTAGTCATTAGTCACGTCTCAAGGCCCCTCTTATATTCTTTTGCTTTCCACTTTGAATTTTTATTCTCACAAAAAATATAAGATTTACTGTTATGCAGACTACTGCATTAGTGTAAAAAATGGTATAAATATTATTGGTGCACTTGTGAAAGAATATTAGACTCACCAGTTGACGTGTATTGCACGCTTGGCACGATTTGTTTACTTTTGAAGTTTGGTAAAAATCGAACATTTCTGCTACTTTGAGCTCAATTTCAAGGCACCTTTCATTGTAAAACCAGTCAAAATCATCTCAATTTCAGTAATATGTCTTCCATTCTATAAAATGAGACCAAGAAAACTAGAATACAACAATAAATACTATACGAAAATACACTGCAAAGTCGCTGATTTATTAAAAAAAAATGGAAAAAGTTTTTTTTTTCTCATTATGCACCGTGTGCTGCAGGATTTTTTTTAGACTGTGCACACTGACCACATAGACCCATTCTTTCATATGAAGGCCTACCAGCTTTCTCCCACTAGATTTGAGGTCGCTAGAATTTATGAGTACTAGTACGTCAAAAACCCCTACGCGTAAGACGTACTAGTACGACGAAAACCCTCAAAGGGTTAATAATAATAATAATAACTCAATAAAAATCACTCAGGCGCATTAAATGTCATGTATTACATTAATACAGACATTTTGATTAATCCATCTATATTTTTTTAAATTATATAATAAACATGCTGCTCATCGTAGTTGAATGGCTATATTGTACATGCTCGTGTGATCCGAGGCACCTCGTGATCACCTCTCAAGTTTATACATGTATTATAGAAAGTCGATAGAAAATGTAATAAATTAAGCATGGAAAAGTTTAATTTTTTAACTGATGGGATCATGACAGAAATGTTAAAAGCAGGGGGATATATAGCATTGGAGTGGTTGGTATTTTTGTTTAACCCTTTCAGGGTCAAAAGGCCCTCTCAGAGACTTGTTCTCAGGGTCACACAAATTTAAAAAAAAAAAAAATTATTTTTTTCTCATGAAAAGATAGAGAATCTTTTCCCGATCATAATGACACCAAATGTATGAAATTTGATGGAAAACTTACAGAATCATGCTCTCGCGAAGTTAGCGGTCTCGACAATGTTTACACATCAGAGATTTTGCCCACTTTGAGCCCTATTTTCGGCCATTTCCATTGTAATAGTGGACAAAAATCATGAATATTTCGCTAGAACTCCATTTTTTCTATCGAATGAGTGCAAGAAACCACCCATTTACCGATTTCAACTATCCAGTACAGTGGTCAGAATTTAGCAATTTTGCCAATTTCACACAAATTTCAAAACATGCCAATTTCCAAATAGGGTCCAGAATAAACAAGAAAGACATTCCTGGCACTAAAATAACATTTCCTCTGTTCATTAGTCACGTCCCCACGCCCCTCTTACATTCTTTTGCTTTCCACTTTGAATTTTTATTCTCACAAAAAACAGAAGATTTACTGTTATGCAGACTACTGCATTAGTGTAAAAAATGGTATAAATAATATCAGCGCACTTGTGAAAGAATATTAGACTCACCAGTTGACGTGTATTGGACGCTTATCATGATTTGTTTACTTTTGAACTTTGGTAAAAATCGAACATTTTTGCTACTTTGAGCGAAATTTCAAGGTACTTTTCATTGTAAAATCAGTAAAAATCATCTCAATTTCTGTAATACGTCTTTCATTCTATAGAATGAGACCAGGAAAACTTGAATACAACAATAAATACCATATGAAAATAGAGTGCAAAGTCGCTGTTTTAATCCAAAAACACGGTCAAAGTCTTTTTTTTCTCATTACGCACTGTGTGCTGCAGGATTTTTTTTATACTGCGCACACTGACCACATAGACCCAGTTTTTCATATGTAGGCCTACCAGCTTTCTCTCACTAGATTTGAGGGCACTAGAATTTGGGCGTACTAGTACGTCAAAAACCCTGGTGTGTAAGCCGTACTAGTACGGCCGAAACCCTGAAAGGGTTAATAAATGTATGAAAGAGGGAAAGGTACCTAGGGACTGGCAGAAGGCATGTATAATTCCTTTATATAAAGGGAAAAGGGACAAAAGAGATCGTAAAAATTATAAGGGAATAACAGTGATTATGTAAGAGTGAGGTGAAAGTGTTGAATGATGATGAAAGTATTTTCTTTTTGGTGATTTTCTTTCTTTTTGGGTCACCCTGCCTTGGTGGGAGACGGCTGACATGTTTGAGGGGGGGGGAGAGAAAATTTACTGAGTATACCAGGTAAAGTGTATGGTAGGGTTATTATTGAAAGAATTAGAGGTAAGACAGAGAGCAGGATTGCAGATGAGAAATGAGGCTTTAGAATGGGTAGGAAATGTGTAGATCAGGTATTTACATTGAAGCATATATGTGAACAGTATTTAGATAAATGTAGGGAAGTTTTCACTGCCTTTATGGATTTAGGAAAGGCATATGATAGAGTGGATATGGGAGCAATGTGGCAGATGTTGCAAGTGTATGGAATACAGCAGGGCCCCGCTTTACGGCATTTCACTTTACGGCATTCCGCTAATACGGTCATTTCAAATTATGACCAAAACTCGCTATACGGCTCCCCCCACCTGACTTTCTAATATGGTCACCGCGCCCCACCCTGTTTGTTTACATTCTTCGTGAGCTCAGTAAGCACTAAGTCTCTCCATTTTGTCTGGAAACTCCAAAATTTCAAATGTTTTTAAAAGTTATTTCATATTTTATATATACTCTGATAATTATACTTATGTATACCTGTACTTAAATAAACTTACATACTGTGCTGGCATGCAGGTACACATTAAAATCAGTAAGAGTGTCTTATGTCTCCAGACATCATATTAGTAATGATAATAATAATCATCGAGTCTCATTTAAATGTCATATATTACGTTAAATACACATTTTCATTAATCCATCTATGATATTTTTTCAAAATTATATAATAAACACGATACATAACATAAAAAGATGATAAATACACCCCACAATAGAATAAATAAACATAAATATGAGATGTGGTAGCAGACGACTTGCACAAGTGACGCCATATTAGAAATGATAATAATAATAATAATAATAATCACCGAGTCTCATTAAATGTTGTATATTACGTTAATATACACATTTTCATTAATCCATCCATGATATTTTTTTCAAAATTATATAATAAACACGATACATAACATAAAAAGATGATAAATACACCCTACAATAGAATAAATAAACATAAATATGAGATGTGGTAGCCAGATAACTTGTACAAGTGACGCCAAGAATAACATTTTCTCTAATCTAAGAGAAAATGTGTTACTGGGGGTAACTGTAGAAAATTATTCCTTTTGTATGTATGTAAGTAAGTTTATTCAGGTATACACAAATACAGTTACATAGATTATCATACATGACAACATATGTGTAGAGAACCTAGGATAACCCAAAAAAGTCAGAGTGACTTATTTCCATTGCCTTCACTCAGAGCATCATTTCTTCTCAAAATGATGTTACATGAGAATGGGAGTGTTCTTCTTTATTTATTCTACCGTATCAATGTAGAGACAACCTGTACACAATATAACTTCTACACAAACCAGACATGTACACTTTGTTTACAAAACTTACCTTCGCCTGGTTTGTTTACATAACTCTGCGCCTGTACTCTCTCATGCACTCATTCTTTCTCTCATTTATTCGTTTTATCTCATTTACTTACTCCTGACCCTACATTAAGACTACAAATATTTTAAGGTAAGTAATGAATGAACTGTATATACATTTAATCGCTCTGGGATGCTTAAATGTAATAGAATATTACGTGTAGGTGGGTTGGCCTGGTATGGTAGCCCGGCTGACTACCATACATACCACACTTGATTTTTTACAATAAGTACTACTCATCTCACCCTATATTTTAAGGTAAGTAATGAGTGAACTGTATATACATTTTATCACTCTGGGATGCTTAAATATCATAGAATTGTATGTGTGGGTGGGGTGGCCTGGTATGGTAGCCTGGCTGACTACCATACATACCACACTTGATTTCTTACAATAAATACTACTTGTCTCACCCTAGATTAAGACTATAAATATTTAAAGGTAAGTAATGAGTGCACTACGTGTGTATTGTACTTTTTTATTGTTTTTTGATGCCTGGTTCTATTGCTAACTTAATATATGTTAGTGTAAACTTGTTATCTAGTGTTTGTATGCATTTGTAAGTGGAAAAAAAGGGTGTTCCACTTTACGGCGGTTTCCGTTTTACGGCGGTAGCCTGGAACCTAACCAGCCGTATAAGTGGGGGCCTACTGTAGGTAGTAAGTTACTAAATGCTGTAAAGAGTTTCCATGAGGATAGTAAGGTTCAGGTTAGGGTGTGTAGGAGAGAGGGAGACTACTTCCCAGTAAAAGTAGGTCTTAGACGACAGGGATGTGTATCGTCACTATGGTTGTTTAATATATTTATAGATGGGGTTGTAAAAGAAGTAAATGCTAGGGTGTTGGGGAGAGGAGTGGGATTAAATTATGGGGAATCAAATACAAAATGGGAGCTGACAGTTACTTTTTGCTGATGATACTGTGCTTTTGGGGGATTCTAAAGAAAAGTTGCAAAAGTTAGTGGACGAGTTTGGGAGGGGTGTGTAAAGGTAGAAACTTGAAAGTGAATATAGATAAGAGTAAGGTGATGAAGGTATCAAACGATTTAGATAAAGAAAAATTAGATATCACACTGGAGGGAGGGAGCATGGAAAAAGTGAATGTTTTCAGATATTTTGGGGTTGACTTGTCAGCAGATGGATTTATGAAGGATGAGGTAAACCATAGAATTGATGAAGGAAAAAAGTGAGTGGTGCGTTGAGGTATCTGTGGAGACAAAGAACGTTATCTATGGAGGCAATGAAGAGAATTTACAAGAGTATAGTGGTACAAACACTCCTATATGGGTTGTGAATACTGTAGCAAGGAGATGGCTGGAGGCAATGGAGATGTCGTGCCTAAGGGCAATGTGTGGTGTAAATATTATGCAGAGAATTCGTAGTGTGGAAATTAGGAGGACGTGTGGAGTTACTAAAAGTATTAGTCAGAGGGCTGAAGAGGGGCTGTTGTGGTTTGATCATTTAGAGAATGGAACAAAATAAAATGACTTGGGGAAGGAAGGCAGAGGAAGGGTCGTCCCCAAAAAGGTTGGAGGGAGGGAGTAAAGGAGGTTTTGTGGGTGAGGGGCTTGGACTTTCAGCAAGCATGCATGAGCATGTTAGACAGGAGTGAATGGAGACGAATGGTTTTTGGGACCTGAAGAGCTGTTGGAGTGTGAGTAGGGAAATATTTTGTGAAGGAATTCAGGGAAACCAGTTAGCCAGACTTGAGTCCTGGAAATGGGAAATACAATGCCTGCACTTTAATCCTTAAACTGTCCAAACGTAGATCTACGCTCACTCACGTAGTGATCTGAACGTAAATATACGTTCAAATTTACATGTTTTCTTATGTAAAAAAAAAAAAAAAAGTAGAGCTACGATCAGAGTGCTATGCGAGCAAACGTAGATCTACGATTGGACAGTTTAAGGATTAAGAAGAGGTTTAGGATGTTGGGAGTTTGGAGGGACGTCTAAACTGTCATATCTGAGCACCTCTGCAAAGACAGTGATTATATATGAATGATGGTGAAAGTGCTGAATGATGATGAAAGGTTTATTATTTTTTTTTTTTTTTTTTTTGGGGGGGGGGGGTTACCCCGCCTTGGTGGGAGAAGGCTGAAGTGTTAAAAAAAAAATAATAAAAATGCTACGTAACACATAAATATGATAAATACACCCACAGTAGAATAATTTAACATAAATATGATATTTTTTCCAGTCGTCTACTCGGAGTGTTGGAAAGAATAACGTTTTCTCTACTTCAATACCAAAGAAAATGTGTACACAATAGTATTACTGGAGGTAACCAGAAAATTATTCCTTTCCTATGCCTCCACTCAAGAGCATTATTCCTTCTCAAAATGGTGTTACATGAGAATGAGTGTTACTCTATTTATTCTACTTTACCAACGTGGTGACAACTTGTACACAATGTAAAGTGTTTGTATTATGGTATAAGATTCACACTGTAATGAATGCATATCAACCAAAACCAGACGTGCTCGTCTGTTTGTTTACATGCTCTATGGCTCTGTCCTCTCTCATTTACTCATTCATTCATTCTCTCTCTCTCTCTCATTCTCATTCTCTCTCTCTCTCTCTCATTCTCACTCTCTCTCTCTCCCGTTTGTTTTTATATCGTTTACTCACCTCTCACACTACATTAAGACTACAGATATTGTAAGGTAAGTAATGAGTGTACTGTATATGCATTTTATCGCTCTAGGGCGCTTTAAATATTGTATTAGGTGGGGTGGCCAGGCAGGCTACCATACTTTCCACACCTGACTTTCTACAAATAACACTACATTAAGACTACAAATATTTGAAGGTAAGTACAGTGGACCCCCGCATACCGCACGCATTGCATACTGTACAATCCGCATACCGCTCGCTTTTTTCGCAAAAATTTTGCCTCGCATACCGCCCAAAAACCCGCTCACCGCTCTTCGTCCGAGACGCGTCCAATGTGTGGCCTGAGCCACGTTCACATGTTCCGCCGATGGCATTGTTTACCAGCCAGCCTCCGCGGTAACATCCAAGCATACAATCGGAACATTTCGTATTATTACAGTGTTTTTGGAGATTTTTTCTGGAAAATAAGTGACCATGGGCCCCAAGAAAGCTTCTAGTGCCAACCCTACAGCAATAAGGGTGAGAATTACTATAGAGATGAAGAAAAAGATCATTGATAAGTATGAAAGTGGAGTGCGTGTCTCCGAGCTGGCCAGGTTGTATAATAAACCCCAATCAACCATCGCAACTATTGGTGGTACAGCTGCTGCTGCTGCTGTACCACCGTCAGCTGCTGCTGCACTGTCAGCTGCTGCTGCACTATTCAACTGCTGCTGCACTGTCAGCTGCTGCTGCTGTTGTACCACCGTCAGCTGCTGCTGCTGCTGTAGTACCGTCTGCTGCTGCTGTAGCATCGTCTGCTGCTGCTGTAGCATTGTCTGCTGCTGCTGTAGCATCGTCTGCTGCTGCTGTAGCATCGTCTGCTGCTGCTGTAGCATCGTCTGCTGCTGCTGTAGCATCGTCTGCTGCTGCTGTAGCATCGTCTGTTGCTGCTGTAGCATCGTCTGCTGCTGCTGTAGCATCGTCTGTTGCTGCTGTAGCATCGTCTGTTGCTGCTGTAGCATCGTCTGCTGCTGCTGTAGCATTGTCTGTTGCTGCTGTAGCATCGTCTGCTGCTGCTGTAGCATCGTCTGTTGCTGCTGTAGCATCGTCTGTTGCTGCTGTAGCATCGGCTGTTGCTGCTGTAACATCGTCTGTTGTTGCTGTAGCATCGTCTGCTGCTGCTGTAGCATCATCTGTTGCTGCTGTAGCATCGTCTGCTGCTGCTGTAGCATCGTCTGCTGCTGCTGTAGCATCGTCTGCTGCTGCTGTAGCATCGTCTGCTGCTACTGTAGCATCGTCTGCTGCTGCTGTAGCATCGTCTGTTGCTGCTGTAGCATCGTCTGTTGCTGCTGTACCACCGTCAGCTGCTGCTGCTGCTGTAGCACCGTTGTTGGTGTGGCTTATTGAGAATACCAAGAAACAATTAACCCCAGAGGATTTGCCACCCAGGATAACCCAAAAAAGTCAGTGTCATCGAAGACTGTCTAACTTATTTCCATTGGGGTCCTTAATCTTGTCTCCCAGGATGCAACCCACACCAGTCGACTAACACCCAGGTGAACAGGGAAAAATGCCTGGAACTAGTGCTCACATTGGTGAATTTAAAGCCAGCAAAGGTTGGTTTGAGAGATTTAAGAATCGTAGTGGCATACACAGTGTGATAAGGCCTGTTCTGGAAGAAAATGCCAAACAGGACCTACAGTACTCAGGAGGAAAAGGCACTCCCAGGACACAGTGTTTCATCAGTCATTGCTGCATCTTCAATAAAGGTAAGTGTCATTTATTCTTCATTTAGTAGAGTAGTACATGCACAATATATATTGTGCATGTACTACTCTACTATTGTGCATGTATCCTTCTCTTTGTGTGTAGGAAAATGTATATTTCATGTGGTAAAAATTTTTTTTTCATACTTTTGGGTGTCTTGCACGGATTAATTTGATTTCCATTATTTCTTATTTTATTTATTTATTATCACACTGGCCGATTCCCACCAAGGCAGGGTGGCCCGAAAAAGAAAAACTTTCACCATCATTCACTCCATCACTGTCTTGCCAGAAGGGTGCTTTACACTACAGTTTTTAAACTGCAACATTAACACCCCTCCTTCAGAGTGCAGGCACTGTACTTCCCATCTCCAGGACTCAAGTCCGGCCTGCTGGTTTCCCTGAACCCCTGACCATTATTTCTTATGGGGAAAATTCATTCGCATACCGAACATTTCGCATAACAATCAGCCCTCTTGCACGGATTAAAGTCGCTATGCGGGGGTCCACTGTAATGAATGTACTATACAGCCTCTCCTCACTTAGCAACGTACTCATTAACTGACAACTTGGACTTACAATGGGTTCTCTGACCAGCATGCATACCTAAATAATGTATATTAGAGCTGATTTCCTCTATTCTGCTTATTACAATATACAGTACACTACTGTATAAACATTTAAAAATATACTAAAAATATTATAAATGGCAAAGGTGATATTAAAGCAATATCAAAGATGGTTGACACAAACCCTCTACCATTACAGTACGCTCCTTGCTTAGCAACGAATTTGTTTATCGACGTGGTCTTAGGAAAGGAACTCCGTCGTTAAGTGGGGAGAGGCTGTATATGCATTTTATTGCTCTAGGGTGCTTTAAATATCATAGTATATTATGTGTGGGTGGGTTGGCCAGGAGGGCTACCATACCTACCACACCTGACTTCTTACAATAAATACTACTCACCTCTCACCCTACATTAAGACTACAAATATTTTGAGGTGAGTAATAAGTGGAGTGTGTGTGTGTGTGTGTATTTTAAGTTTTATCGTTTTTTAATGCCTAGTTCTATTGCTAGCTTAATATACGTTTGTGTAAACTTATCTGGCATTTATATACATTTATAAGTGGAAAATAATGGCATTCTTTCCAGGGGTAGCCTGGAACCTAACCTGCCATATAAGTGGGGCTCTACTGTATATAGTGCAGTATAGTTGCTACTACATTACCAAGTGTTTTGAAATGATGTAAATATATTTCCTATATAGAAGTCAATTCTAAGCATCTAAGCTACTCTTAGTTAGCAAGGAGAACAATGTTTAAAATGGAAGGCATTAATTGCTTCTTGCTGTAAGTGCCTCAACAGAAGACTACACCAACCTGTTATAATAGCCATCAGCATATAAAAGAAGGAGTAAATGGCAGTGGTGATGTGGCAGAGGATATAAGTTGGCTGAGAAGACAGAGATAGACCCAGCAGTGAAGTATCATCTCCCCTGATAGCTTCAATGCCCCAGAGACTATTCCACTCTGCCAACCTGCCAAGGGTATTGATGCCTTCAACACTGGCTGGTTTCTGCAAAAATAAATGTGATTATATGAAAGGAAAAGACAGGGAATTCTGTACATTCAACTATAATAAAAGTTACAAAACAATATATTCAATTTAAGAATGCAGTGTTAGAGTGTACAGCATGAGTTTGTGGATACAGGTGAAGGAGGGAAGAGGAGCAATTGGTGGTATGATGAGGTAAAGGGAGTGTTAAGAGAGAAAAATTAACATACGAGGGTTTTTACAAAGCAGAAGTGATATAAAGAGGGCAAAGGATATGGAGAGTGAAAGAGAGGTGAAGAGTGGTGAGGGAGTGTAAAAGGAGAGCAAATAAGCTTGTGATTGAGGTTCTATCAACAATTTTTTCTGAGAACAAGAAAATTTTTTTGAATATATTCATCTTGGAGACCTGGTCTGGGATTGGGTCATGGAGGCATTGACCTCTGAAGTATCTTTCAGGTATCTTTGGTATTGATGTGATGAGTTGCTATACTACGTTTGATGCAATTTGGTGAGGAAATGTGGCTTTTATTTTAAGATGTTGACATGTTGACAGCCCAGTTGATGCTGCCTCCCAGAGTTTGGTATGAATATTTTTTCATTAATTTGGCTTTAACAAATGCATTTTTTAACCTTATCAGTCATCTCCCTCCTCTCCACAAAAAAAAAAAGAAACACATTCACCATCATTAAATAGCAGCTTTGCCAGAAGTGTGTTGACATGATTCAGATCACCCTCCAACTGCAACATCCCCACCCCTCCTTCAGACTGCAGACACTGTGCCTCTCCTACCCCATGCTCAAGTACAGGTCCACATCCCTTTATCCGAAATTCTGAAATTTGAAAAGTTCTGAAGACCAAAGTTTTTTCGTGGAGTGTGGAGCGTCAGTCATCTCAATGCTGGGTCACGCCGCCACGTGGCAGCGTTAAGAATCATTCTGAATTCGAAAAAGTCTGAAATTCAAAACAATACTGGCCCCAAGGGTTTCAGATAAAGGGATGTGGACCTGTACCTGGTTTCTCCAATTCCCTTCATTTTACCTTGACCACACTCCAACAGCATATTAAGAATTAAAAAGCATTTATCTTTGGTATAGGTTTTAGACAGTTCCTATTAGTTTAGTACAATTTAGTAAGGATATATGACTTTTATTAGTGTTGACATGTACAGTGCATATTAACCACACATCCTTGGTACATTTATCTCAACCAAGTAGGCCCTCATTAACCTTCCTCACACACTTCAAATGCTTAAAAAAAAAAAAATATATATATATATATATATATATATATATATATATATATATATATATATATATATATATATATATATATATATATATATATATATATATATATATATATATATATATATATATATATATATATATATATATATATATATATATATATATATATATATATATATATATATATATATATATATATATATATATATATATATATATATATATATATATATATATATATATATATATATATATATATATATATATATATATATATATATATATATATATATATATATATATATATATATATATATATATATATATATATATATATATAGGTAGTAGGTTGGTAGACAGCAACCACCCAGGGAGGTACTACCGTCCTGCCAAGTGAGTGTAAAACGAAAGCCTCTGATTGTTTTACATGATGGTAGGATTGCTGATGTCTTTTGTCTGTCTCATAAATATGCAAGATTACAGGCATGTCTTGCTACTTCTACTTACACTTAGGTCACACTACACATACATATACACATTTATTCATACACACTCATCTGAGTTTTCTTTGATTTTATCTTAATAGTTCTTGGAAGGAAGGCGGGGTAGGGGTCGTCCTCGAAAGGGTTGGAGAGAGGGGGTAAAGGAGGTTTTGTGGGTAAGGGGCTTGGACTTCCAGCAAGCGTGCGTGAGCGTGTTAGATAGGAGTGAATGGAGACGAATGGTACTTGGGACCTGACGATCTGTTGGAGTGTGAGCAGGGTAATATTTAATTAATTGAGCTATGTGTAGAAAGAAATTTGGTAATAAGTAATACATATTTTATGAAAAAGAGGATAAATAAATATACAAGGTATGATGTAGCACGTAATGAAAGTAGTTTATTAGATTATGTATTGGTGGATAAAAGGTTGATGGGTAGGCTCCAGGATGTACATGTTTATAGAGGGGCAACTGATATATCGGATCATTATTTAGTTGTAGCTACAGTTAGAGTAAGAGGTAGATGGGAAAAGAGGAAGGTGGCAACAACAAGTAAGAGGGAGGTGAAAGTGTATAAACTAAGGGAGGAGGAAGTTCGGGTGAGATATAAGCGACTATTGGCAGAAAGGTGGGCTAGTGCAAAGATGAGTAGTGGGGGGGTTGAAGAGGGTTGGAATAGTTTTAAAAATGCAGTATTAGAATGTGGGGCAGAAGTTTGTGGTTATAGGAGGGTGGGGGCAGGAGGAAAGAGGAGTGATTGGTGGAATGATGAAGTAAAGGGTGTGATAAAAGAGAAAAAGGTAGCTTATGAGAGGTTTTTACAAAGCAGAAGTGTTATAAGAAGAGCAGAGTATATGGAGAGTAAAAGAAAGGTAAAGAGAGTGGTGAGAGAGTGCAAAAGGAGAGCAGATGATAGAGTGGGAGAGGCACTGTCAAGAAATTTTAATGAAAATAAGAAAAAATTTTGGAGTGAGTTAAACAAGTTAAGAAAGCCTAGGGAAAATATGGATTTGTCAGTTAAAAACAGAGTAGGGGAGTTAGTAGATGGGGAGATGGAGGTATTGGGAAGATGGCGAGAATATTTTGAGGAACTTTTAAATGTTAAGGAAGAAACAGAGGCAGTAATTTCATGCACTGGTCAGGGAGGTATACCATCTTTTAGGAGTGAAGAAGAGCAGAATGTAAGTGTGGGGGAGGTACGTGAGGCATTACGTAAAATGAAAGGGGGTAAAGCAGCTGGAACTGATGGGATCATGACAGAAATGTTAAAAGCAGGGGGGGATATAGTGTTGGAGTGGTTGGTACTTTTGTTTAATAAATGTATGAAAGAGGGGAAGGTACCTAGGGATTGGCAGAGAGCATGTATAGTCCCTTTATATAAAGGGAAAGGGGACAAAAGAGACTGTAAAAATTATAGAGGAATAAGCTTACTGAGTATACCAGGAAAAGTGTACGGTAGGGTTATAATTGAAAGAATTAGAGGTAAGACAGAATGTAGGATTGCGGATGAGCAAGGAGGTTTTAGAGTGGGTAGGGGATGTGTAGATCAGGTGTTTACATTGAAGCATATATGTGAACAGTATTTAGATAAAGATAGGGAAGTTTTTATTGCATTTATGGATTTAGAAAAGGCATATGATAGAGTGGATAGAGGAGCAATGTGGCAGATGTTGCAAGTATATGGAATAGGTGGTAAGTTATTAAATGCTGTAAAGAGTTTTTATGAGGATAGTGAGGCTCAGGTTAGGGTGTGTAGAAGAGAGGGAGACTACTTCCCGGTAAAAGTAGGTCTTAGACAGGGATGTGTAATGTCACCATGGTTGTTTAATATATTTATAGATGGGGTTGTAAAGGAAGTAAATGCTAGGGTGTTTGGGAGAGGGGTGGGATTAAATTATGGGGAATCAAATTCAAAATGGGAATTGACACAGTTACTTTTTGCTGATGATACTGTGCTTATGGGAGATTCTAAAGAAAAATTGCAAAGGTTAGTGGATGAGTTTGGGAATGTGTGTAAAGGTAGAAAGTTGAAAGTGAACATAGAAAAGAGTAAGGTGATGAGGGTGTCAAATGATTTAGATAAAGAAAAATTGGATATCAAATTGGGGAGGAGGAGTATGGAAGAAGTGAATGTTTTCAGATACTTGGGAGTTGACGTGTCGGCGGATGGATTTATGAAGGATGAGGTTAATCATAGAATTGATGAGGGAAAAAAGGTGAGTGGTGCGTTGAGGTATATGTGGAGTCAAAAAACGTTATCTATGGAGGCAAAGAAGGGAATGTATGAAAGTATAGTAGTACCAACACTCTTATATGGGTGTGAAGCTTGGGTGGTAAATGCAGCAGCGAGGAGACGGTTGGAGGCAGCGGAGATGTCCTGTTTAAGGGCAATGTGTGGTGTAAATATTATGCAGAAAATTCGGAGTGTGGAAATTAGGAGAAGGTGTGGAGTTAATAAAAGTATTAGTCAGAGGGCAGAAGAGGGGTTGTTGAGGTGGTTTGGTCATTTAGAGAGAATGGATCACAGTAGAATGACATGGAAAGCATATAAATCTATAGGGGAAGGAAGGCGGGGTAGGGGTCGTCCTCGAAAGGGTTGGAGAGAGGGGGTAAAGGAGGTTTTGTGGGTAAGGGGCTTGGACTTCCAGCAAGCGTGCGTGAGCGTGTTAGATAGGAGTGAATGGAGACGAATGGTACTTGGGACCTGACGATCTGTTGGAGTGTGAGCAGGGTAATATTTAGTGAAGGGATTCAGGGAAACCGGTTATTTTCATATAGTCGGACTTGAGTCCTGGAAATGGGAAGTACAATGCCTGCACTTTAAAGGAGGGGTTTGGGATATTGGCAGTTTGGAGGGATATGTTGTGTATCTTTATATGTTTATGCTTCTAGACTGTTGTATTCTGAGCACCTCTGCAAAAACAGTGATAATGTGCGAGTGTGGTGAAAGTGTTGAATGATGATGAAAGTATTTTCTTTTTGGGGATTTTCTTTCTTTTTTGGGTCACCCTGCCCCGGTGGGAGACGGCCGACTTGTTGAAAAAAAAAAAAAAAAAAAAAAAAATTCAGGGAAACCGGTTATTTTCATATAGTCGGACTTGAGTCCTGGAAATGGGAAGTACAATGCCTGCACTTTAAAGGAGGGGTTTGGGATATTGGCAGTTTGGAGGGATATGTTGTGTATCTTTATATGTGTATGCTTCTAGACTGTTGTATTCTGAGCACCTCTGCAAAAACAGTGATAATGTGCGAGTGTGGTGAAAGTGTTGAATGATGATGAAAGTATTTTCTTTTTGGGGATTTTCTTTCTTTTTTGGGTCACCCTGCCTCGGTGGGAGACGGCCGACTTGTTGAAAAAAAAAAAAAAAAAAAAAGTTCTTGGTCTTATTAATTTTCCTTTTATATCCATGGGGAAGTGGAATAAGAATCTTTCCTCCGTAAGCCATGCGTGTTGTAAAAGTCAACTAAAATGCCGGGAACAATGGGCTAGTAACCCCTTTTCCTGTAAAGATTACTAAAAAGAATAAGAAGAAGAAAATTGTCAAAGTGGGAAGTCTGAATGTGCGTGGATGTTGTGCAGATGATAAGAAAGAGATGATTGTGGATGTTATGAATGAGAAGAAGCTGGATGTCCTGGCTTTAAGTGAAACAAAGCTGAAGGGGGTGGGAGAGTTTCAGTGGAGAGGAATAAATGGGATTAGGTCAGGGGTTTCAAATAGAGTTAGAGCTAAAGAAGGAGTAGCAATAATGTTGAAGGATAAGCTATGGCAGGAAAAGAGGGACTATAAATGTATTAATTCAAGGATTATGTGGAGTAAAATAAAGATTGGATGTGAAAAGTGGGTTATAATAAGCGTGTATGCACCTGGAGAAGAGAGAAGTGTAGAGGAGAGAGAGAGATTTTGGGAAATGTTGAGTGAATGCGTGGGGAGTTTTGAATCAAGTGTGAGAGTAATGGTGGTTGGGGATTTCAATGCTAAAGTGGGTAAAAATGTTATGGAGGGAGTAGTAGGTAAATTTGGGGTGCCAGGGGTAAATGTAAATGGGGAGCCTTTAATTGAGCTATGTGTAGAAAGAAATTTGGTAATAAGTAATACATATTTTATGAAAAAGAGGATAAATAAATATACAAGGTATGATGTAGCACGTAATGAAAGTAGTTTATTAGATTATGTATTGGTGGATAAAAGGTTGATGGGTAGGCTCCAGGATGTACATGTTTATAGAGGGGCAACTGATATATCGGGTGCAGGAGGGAAGAGGAGCGATTGGTGGAATGATGATGTAAAGAGAGTAGTAAGGGAGAAAAAGTTAGCATATGAGAAGTTTTTACAAAGTAGAAGTGATGCAAGGAGGGAAGAGTATATGGAGAAAAAGAGAGAAGTTAAGAGAGTGGTGAAGCAATGTAAAAAGAGAGCAAATGAGAGAGTGGGTGAGATGTTATCAACAAATTTTGTTGAAAATAAGAAAAGTTTTGGAGTGAGATTAACAAGTTAAGAAAGCCTAGAGAACAAATGGATTTGTCAGTTAAAAATAGGAGAGGAGAGTTATTAAATGGAGAGTTAGTGGTATTGGGAAGATGGAAGGAATATTTTGAGGAATTGTTAAATGTTGATGAAGATAGGGAAGCTGTGATTTCGTGTATAGGGCAAGGAGGAATAACATCTTGTAGGAGTGAGGAAGAGCCAGTTGTGAGTGTGGGGGAAGTTCGTGAGGCAGTAGGTAAAATGAAAGGGGGTAAGGCAGCCGGGATTGATGGGATAAAGATAGAAATGTTAAAAGCAGGTGGGGATATAGTTTTGGAGTGGTTGGTGCAATTATTTAATAAATGTATGGAAGAGGGTAAGGTACCTAGGGATTGGCAGAGAGCATGCATAGTTCCTTTGTATAAAGGCAAAGGGGATAAAAGAGAGTGCAAAAATTATAGGGGGATAAGTCTGTTGAGTGTACCTGGTAAAGTGTATGGTAGAGTTATAATTGAAAGAATTAAGAGTAAGACGGAGAATAGGATAGCAGATGAACAAGGAGGCTTTAGGAAAGGTAGGGGGTGTGTGGACCAGGTGTTTACAGTGAAACATATAAGTGAACAGTATTTAGATAAGGCTAAAGAGGTCTTTGTGGCATTTATGGATTTGGAAAAGGCGTATGACAGGGTGGATAGGGGGGCAATGTGGCAGATGTTGCAAGTGTATGGTGTAGGAGGTAGGTTACTGAAAGCAGTGAAGAGTTTTTACGAGGATAGTGAGGCTCAAGTTAGAGTATGTAGGAAAGAGGGAAATTTTTTCCCAGTAAAAGTAGGCCTTAGACAAGGATGTGTGATGTCACCGTGGTTGTTTAATATATTTATAGATGGGGTTGTAAGAGAAGTAAATGCGAGGGTCTTGGCAAGAGGCGTGGAGTTAAAAGATAAAGAATCACACACAAAGTGGGAGTTGTCACAGCTGCTCTTTGCTGATGACACTGTGCTCTTGGGAGATTCTGAAGAGAAGTTGCAGAGATTGGTGGATGAATTTGGTAGGGTGTGCAAAAGAAGAAAATTAAAGGTGAATACAGGAAAGAGTAAGGTTATGAGGATAACAAAAAGATTAGGTGATGAAAGATTGAATATCAGATTGGAGGGAGAGAGTATGGAGGAGGTGAACGTATTCAGATATTTGGGAGTGGACGTGTCAGCGGATGGGTCTATGAAAGATGAGGTGAATCATAGAATTGATGAGGGAAAAAGAGTGAGTGGTGCACTTAGGAGTCTGTGGAGACAAAGAACTTTGTCCTTGGAGGCAAAGAGGGGAATGTATGAGAGTATAGTTTTACCAACGCTCTTATATGGGTGTGAAGCGTGGGTGATGAATGTTGCAGCGAGGAGAAGGCTGGAGGCAGTGGAGATGTCATGTCTGAGGGCAATGTGTGGTGTGAATATAATGCAGAGAATTCGTAGTTTGGAAGTTAGGAGGAGGTGCGGGATTACCAAAACTGTTGTCCAGAGGGCTGAGGAAGGGTTGTTGAGGTGGTTCGGACATGTAGAGAGAATGGAGCGAAACAGAATGACTTCAAGAGTGTATCAGTCTGTAGTGGAAGGAAGGCGGGGTAGGGGTCGGCCTAGGAAGGGTTGGAGGGAGGGGGTAAAGGAGGTTTTGTGTGCGAGGGGCTTGGACTTCCAGCAGGCATGCGTGAGCGTGTTTGATAGGAGTGAATGGAGACAAATGGTTTTTAATACTTGACGTGCTGTTGGAGTGTGAGCAAAGTAACATTTATGAAGGGATTCAGGGAAACCGGCAGGCCGGACTTGAGTCCTGGAGATGGGAAGTACAGTGCCTGCACTCTGAAGGAGGGGTGTTAATGTTGCAGTTTAAAAACTGTAGTGTAAAGCACACTTCTGGCAAGACAGTGATGGAGTGAATGATGGTGAAAGTTTTTCTTTTTCGGGCCACCCTGCCTTGGTGGGAATCGGCCGGTGTGATAATAAAAAAAAATATTTAGTTGTAGCTACAGTTAGAGTAAGAGGTAGATGGGAAAAGAGGAAGGTGGCAACAACAAGTAAGAGGGAGGTGAAAGTGTATAAACTAAGGGAGGAGGAAGTTCGGGTGAGATATAAGCGACTATTGGCAGAAAGGTGGGATAGTGCAAAGATGAGTAATGGGGGGGTTGAAGAGGGTTGGAATAGTTTTAAAAATGCAGTATTAGAATGTGGGGCAGAAGTTTGTGGTTATAGGAGGGTGGGTGCAGGAGGAAAGAGGAGTGATTGGTGGAATGATGAAGTAAAGGGTGTGATAAAAGAGAAAAAGGTAGCTTATGAGAGGTTTTTACAAAGCAGAAGTGTTATAAGAAGAGCAGAATATATGGAGAGTAAAAGAAAGGTAAAGAGAGTGGTGAGAGAGTGCAAAAGGAGAGCAGATGATAGAGTGGGAGAGGCACTGTCAAGAAATTTTAATGAAAATAAGAAAAAATTTTGGAGTGAGTTAAACAAGTTAAGAAAGCCAAGGGAAAATATGGATTTGTCAGTTAAAAACAGAGTAGGGGAGTTAGTAGATGGGGAGATGGAGGTATTAGGTAGATGGCGAGAATATTTTGAGGAACTTTTAAATGTTAAGGAAGAAACAGAGGCAGTAATTTCATGCACTGGTCAGGGAGGTATACCATCTTTTAGGAGTGAAGAAGAGCAGAATGTAAGTGTGGGGGAGGTACGTGAGGCATTACGTAAAATGAAAGGGGGTAAAGCAGCTGGTACTGATGGGATCATGACAGAAATGTTAAAAGCAGGGGGGGATATAGTGTTGGAGTGGTTGGTACTTTTGTTCAATAAATGTATGAAAGAGGGGAAGGTACCTAGGGATTGGCGGAGAGCATGTATAGTCCCTTTATATAAAGGGAAAGGGGACAAAAGAGATTGTAAAAATTATAGAGGAATAAGCTTACTGAGTATACCAGGAAAAGTGTACGGTAGGGTTATAATTGAAAGAATTAGAGGTAAGACAGAATGTAGGATTGCGGATGAGCAAGGAGGTTTCAGAGTGGGTAGGGGATGTGTAGATCAAGTGTTTACATTGAAGCATATATGTGAACAGTATTTAGATAAAGGTAGGGAAGTTTTTATTGCATTTATGGATTTAGAAAAGGCATATGATAGAGTGGATAGAGGAGCAATGTGGCAGATGTTGCAAGTATATGGAATAGGTGGTAAGTTATTAAATGCTGTAAAGAGTTTTTATGAAGATAGTGAGGCTCAGGTTAGGGTGTGTAGAAGAGAGGGAGACTATTTCCCGGTAAAAGTAGGTCTTAGACAGGGATGTGTAATGTCACCATGGTTGTTTAATATATTTATAGATGGGGTTGTTAAGGAAGTAAATGCTAGGGTGTTTGGGAGAGGGGTGGGATTAAATTATGGGGAATCAAATTCAAAATGGGAATTGACACAGTTACTTTTTGCTGATGATACTGTGCTTATGGGAGATTCTAAAGAAAAATTGCAAAGGTTAGTGGATGAGTTTGGGAGTGTGTGTAAAGGTAGAAAGTTGAAAGTGAACATAGAAAAGAGTAAGGTGATGAGGGTGTCAAATGATTTAGATAAAGAAAAATTGGATATCAAATTGGGGAGGAGGAGTATGGAAGAAGTGAATGTTTTCAGATACTTGGGAGTTGACGTGTCGGCGGATGGATTTATGAAGGATGAGGTTAATCATAGAATTGATGAGGGAAAAAAGGTGAGTGGTGCGTTGAGGTATATGTGGAGTCAAAAAATGTTATCTATGGAGGCAAAGAAGGGAATGTATGAAAGTATAGTAGTACCAACACTCTTATATGGGTGTGAAGCTTGGGTGGTAAATGCAGCAGCGAGGAGACGGTTGGAGGCAGTGGAGATGTCCTGTTTAAGGGCAATGTGTGGTGTAAATATTATGCAGAAAATTCGGAGTGTGGAAATTAGGAGAAGGTGTGGAGTTAATAAAAGTATTAGTCAGAGGGCAGAAGAGGGGTTGTTGAGGTGGTTTGGTCATTTAGAGAGAATGGATCAAAGTAGAATGACATGGAAAGCATATAAATCTATAGGGGAAGGAAGGCGGGGTAGGGGTCGTCCTCGAAAGGGTTGGAGAGAGGGGGTAAAGGAGGTTTTGTGGGTAAGGGGCTTGGACTTCCAGCAAGCGTGCGTGAGCGTGTTAGATAGGAGTGAATGGAGACGAATGGTACTTGGGACCTGACGATCTGTTGGAGTGTGAGCAGGGTAATATTTAGTGAAGGGATTCAGGGAAACCGGTTATTTTCATATAGTCGGACTTGAGTCCTGGAAATGGGAAGTACAATGCCTGCACTTTAAAGGAGGGGTTTTGGGATATTGGCAGTTTGGAGGGATATGTTTGTGTATCTTTATATGTGTATGCTTCTAGACTGTTGTATTCTGAGCACCTCTGCAAAAACAGTGATAATGTGCGAGTGTGGTGAAAGTGTTGAATGATGATGAAAGTATTTTCTTTTTGGGGATTTTCTTTCTTTTTTGGGTCACCCTGCCTCGGTGGGAGACGGCCGACTTGTTGAAAAAAAAAAAAAAAAAAAAAAAAAAAAAAAAATATATATATATATATATATATATATATATATATATATATATATATATAAACAATATATATTATATATATTATATATATATATTATATATATATATATAGGTAATTTTTACCTAGTACAATAATAAAAAGTTATGTGGGAAATATGGAAGTGTCTGGAATGTAACTCTTCTAGTCCCATATATTCTTCACTAACATAATGCTAATTCTCACTGGTGATAATTTTGAGGACCATATCACACATCATGAGAAGTTTTACTGTAAATTAACTCTTACCATCTCTAATTACATAATGGATAACCGGTTTATTTTCAATATATTTTTTTTTTTTTGAGGGGGAAAAGGGATGTCTGATATGTTAGGAAGACATTCCTGGGCACTCTTAGCTGAGAGCTGATGCACAGTACTTTGACTGGAATATTATAGTACAAAGAAAATACCCAGCAAACACCATTAAATATGACTAGAAACTCCAATAAAGTCAATGCACTAAAACACAAACACTAACAAAACACACATAAATAACTTACTTGTAAAGAATCCTGCTGATCAAACAGCTCTTTAATTTTAGCCACTGGTATATATCTAAGTGGAGTATCTCCACACTGATAAAAGCCAGCATGGGTGTGCAGGGCAGGCAACAGGACCTCCTCCAGTTTACCAAGGAGAGGCTGAACTGATTCCAACTCTTGTACTGACAGGCAATCCTTCTGAGAAAAATATTCAATACTCAATAACAATAAAACAAGCCGCCTTATTTCAATAATTGTCTAGATCATTAAATAAGCTGTTTCAATTTCATAAATATTCATATTTACATTTACTTTTTTTTTTTTTTTTTTTTTTTTTTGAGTTCAAGAAGGTATGCGAGCTGCATTATTTTTTAAAAATTAGTGACAATGAAAAATAGAAGGCAAGATGATAATGCCAGCAACATCAAGAGAGAAAAAGAAAGTCCCAATATTCAGTCTACAAAATTATTTTTAAAATTATATACAGATGACTACTGGTTAACACAGCAGTTATAGTCCTGAAAATGCCTTGTAATTAAAAACTGTGTAAAATGAACTGAAGAACATGTGGGAAAAATAGGGTTATGTTCTTTAAAACCCAATAAAGGCAATAAATTTTTCATATAAAAATAAGGATAATAATGTGACTGTAGATTGAAATAATGTAACTAAGATGATGTAATGATGTGTTGCAGTTATTATAATACTGTTAGCTACAAAGGTTACACAAATAATATTTCTTACCTTAAATTCTGCTTGCTGGTGTATGGCAATGATTGTAAAAGGAGTGGAGAGGTATGGTGTAGCCCTACTAGGTTGACATGAAGGTTGTGGATCGTTGGCTGAGGTGGATGGCTGAGATTCTTGCACTGATGTATGTTGTACTGGAGTACTGAGATATTTACAAAATAATTCCTCTCTCATCTATACTGATTGGTTTGACCTCCATACAACTGGTAAGGTAGTTTTATCTGCACCTTTCAAAGCACAGGGAGTCTTGGAACAGTAAAGAACCACCTAAAATCGCCTGATGCATTACCGCAAAGCAACAAGTTGAAGTGATCCTTTTTGCTGCCTTGAATCCTAGTGCACTTTTCTCTTGCTGGCTGATGTAAGTACAACACGGCAAAGGAAACAGCTCAGCTACAATATCACTGACTACTACTTGATATGACCAACCAGAAAGATACAGTTTCAAAAGCAACAATGCATGGATAAGCAGAGGGTCCAATAAAATTAACAGCAATGCACTGCCTAAACAAGTGTTTGGTACAAAATCATTTGAAACAAAGTCATCTTAGTGGAATGAAACAATACTTTGCTCCAGGAAAGGAAACAACTGATAAAAAATAGTTCAATCAATTTAGAAAGGAACATAAGAAAAGAAACAATATGATAGCTTGGCATCCTTTCTGAATCAAGGGAAGACTTTTTGATATATGTACCACAATTCGAGCAAACCGAAAAAAGGTAATTTGTGATACACAATGACCTAGAACGACCGCAGAGAACTCTACACACACTTGTGTCGAAACCAAAGTAAAACAAATACTGTATTCCATATTTTCTGACCAAAATAATCAGTGAACTCTGAAGACAGCTGCAAAGCAGAACCACAGGTAGGCAAACAGGTTCAGATACACAATCCAAGTTATTCAGATGGACAAACAGGAGCTGCTGATTTCCAAGTCAAGATTAATTTTTTCCCCCTGCAGTATTCCACCTCACAAGCCACACACGCTCTATGGACTCCAGACCACGTGCTAGCCATTGGGCCAGCTGGCTAGTGCATTGGTCTGGAGTTTTATGACTCTGTGATCACGGGTTCCATCCCTGTCCATGGTATGATTTGTTTGCACTCGTGTCATTATGATTTCGTGAGTTATGTTGATGGCTTTGAGGGAGCTTGAGCTAGAGCTAGTCAAGGCCACGCTAGTGGGAGATTTGTCTGTAAAAACTTGCATTTGTGGTCACAGTGGTGCCTATGCTAACCTTCCAGTGGCTAGCATGTTGGTCTGGAGTTTTATTATTCTCTGATAGCGGGTTCTATCCCCGTCTATGGTATGGTTTCTCACTGGCTCTCTGGTCAGCCAGGCTGTTGCTGCAAGTGGCTTGAAGGCCTATATGGTTTGCTTGGCCTAAAGAACTATCACAACCTGCCCATTATTCATGTCACTCTCATGTTCAAGGATAGCTACTGCCCACCTGCCACTTGTATTCAATAATACACAAGTCTCAAGTGCGAGAGTAGGAAAAGAAAAATTTAGGGTTTGCATGTGGCCGACAGTAACATCCTGGTTGATCAGGCCCTGATCCACCGCCAGGCCTGGTCATGGACCGGGCCACGGGGGCGTTGACTCCCGGAACACCCTCAAGGTATACTAGTGCACCTTAACCTTCCAGATTAAGAAAATTGTTATATACATTGGTTTCACAGATAAAATAATGAAAAAAAAAATATGTACAGTTATTCAAATCTTCCAAAGTATGAATACTGGTCCTACAATGTCAAAGTAAAAACAAAATTCTTACCTTAGTTTTCTCACTGCATACTGGAAACTTAATTTCTGTAATAAAAAGAAGACACTGTAAACAAAGATGCAGTAAGGAAATACTACCAAATATTCATTTATTTATTATACGTATAGTTAAAATCTCGATGCTTTGTCAAGCATACACAAATCTGTAAGTGAATTAATATAGCTAATATATAAGTGAAACCATGTATTCTAAGCTATTTCTGTAACTGCCCTGAGGCCAGACCTTCCTGCTGGCAGTCTTAGCAATAACTGTCCCAAGTACCATAGGTGTCCCGTAGCTTGATCACTAGCGCACTCAGCTCACACACTGAGGTCCAGAGTTTGAATCTCCGGTACGGCTGGAAAACATTAGAATGTTTCCACAAGACATGTGCTGTCCATATTCACCCATCAGTATAAAATGGGTACCTGGATGTTAGTCGACTGGTGTGGGTCGCATCTGGGTTAAAACTGGCCTAATTTGCCCGAAATGTTCTGCATAACAAGTGGATTTCTACATAGTAGTATGTCATTTATATCAGCTAGGCCTGTATACCTTGTAAATGTACTTGTAGAAATATTATATTTTTATTAACACACTGACCATCTCTCACCAAGGCAGGGTAGCACGAAAAAGAAAAACTTTCACCATCACTCACTCCATCACTGTCTTGCCAGAGGTGCACTTACACTAGTTATAAAACTGCAACATTAACACCCCTCCCTATTATCATTATATAAACCAGGTTGTGATGGATGCATAAGCCAGCAGGCCACCAACAGCAACAGCTTGATTAACCAGGCAAACACCAGACAAGACTTGCCCATAACCAGGCTGCAGGAGAAATTCTAAAAAGCCTTTAAAACTGGTCACAGGTATAACCAAACTGTTACTGCCTCCTGGCCTGGAGGCAAATGGTTTTTGGAACCTGACAAGCTGTTGGAGTGTGAGCAAGATAACATTTTTGTGAAGGGATTCAAAGAAACCGGTTAGCTGGACTTAAGTCCTGGAAGTGGAAAGTACAGTGCCTACACTCTAAAGGACAGGTAGTGATATTTGCTGCTTGGAAGGACATACAAACTATCGTATCTGCGCACCTTAGGAAGGACAGTGATACATGTATATATACTGCCTAATATTTGGAAAAGTCTACCAGTAACTGTCACAAAATTATTTGACAGTACCAGTAACTGACAAAATTATTTGACAGTACCAGTAACTGTCACAAAATTATTTGACATTTGGAAAAGCCTCTGGTTATGTAATGCATCTTACCCAGATTAAAACTTAAACTCAAAATTAGTCCACTTAAAGAAATATTTTTTTGACTGCTAAATTTAACACAGATTACCTCAAAATTTTCAGCCAAG
Source organism: Cherax quadricarinatus (assembly GCF_038502225.1). Lineage (NCBI taxonomy): Eukaryota > Metazoa > Arthropoda > Malacostraca > Decapoda > Parastacidae > Cherax > Cherax quadricarinatus. Next base: position 4,336,537 of record NC_091296.1, on the reverse strand, counting down.
ACAGGACTCGCAGCAATGGTTTCAAGTTGGAAAAATTCAGATTCAGGAAGGATATAGGAAAGCACTGGTTTGGTAATACAGTTGTGGATGAGTGGAACAAACTCCCGAGTAGTTATTGAGGCTAAAACGTTGTGTAGTTTTAAAAATAGATTAGATTAATACATGAGTGGGTGTGAGTTGGACCTGACTAGCTTGTGCTGCTGGGTCTGGTGCCGTGCTCCTTCCTTGAGTGGAGGTGACCAGACTGGGTGGGTCATTGGGCTAATCCGGGGTGAGAGAGGGGGGAAATGGACCTGCTCCACATGGGTCAGTAGGCCTGCTGCAGTATTTCTTCTTTCTTATGTTCTTAATATTATTAAATATTTTAAGTAACCAAATTCTGTATATTACTATAGCAATGTTAATATGATGAAACAGTAACACACAACTCTATGACAATTTTAGTTACAGACTAATAATTGTTGGGATAAATTATTATTATAATCATGGGGAAGCACTAAACCCATAGGATTATACAGTGCACGTGTGGGGGGTTTATATATTGAAGGTGTTCAAACTTTGACTCTTCTGGTAGTGTTATCCACATTTTTGGTTCTTTTATTTAAATGGGATTTCTACTGATTTTGAGTTGAATACAAAGGATACAAGAAAGCTTTGTTTCTCGTGTTGTGTCTAAGAATTACGTTGAAGCTTTCCAAGAGATTTCAGGACTGACCTAGGGGTCAGTCCTGAAAATTTCAGCTGACCCCAGGCATATCAGCTGACCCTTAGCACATCATCTGACCCCCAGGCAAATTAAATGACCCCCTTCCCCAGGCACATCAGCTGATTCCCAGGCATGCCAACTGATACCCAAACACATCAGCTGATCCCCAGACATGCCAACTGACCTCAGACACATCAGCTGACCATAGGTAGATCAGCTGACTACCACAATGAGATGAACAGTGCTACAAGGAATGCAGTGATGCAAGCCTGTTGCCTGCCTCAAGGGGAAGGGGAAGGGAGGGGGAAGGCAAGAGAGGTTAAGGAGAGGCAGTAACAAAGGGTAGCACTGTCAGCTTAGCAAGGCAGTGAGGGAGGAGATCCCTAGACCAATATACAAATTGAGGGATATAGATGAAAAAGATATAGGAAAAAGAAAAGAGGTTAGAGGTAAAAGTGAGAAAACAAGAGAGCAAGACAGAATGAGAAAGTATGACAGCATGAAAAAGAATGATAGTATGAAAGAACAGGAAAGAGTGAGGGCAAGAGAGCAAGAACATGTGAAAAATCATGATAACACATGAAAGAGCACTATAACACGTGAGAGTGCAAGACTATGTGAACATGAGATCACAAGAAAGTTAGAGAATGGGAGCATGAGAGCTGGAGTGAGTGAGAGAGCAAGAATGTGAGAGTAAGAGCATTAGAGTGAGAAAACGGGTTTGAGACAGTGCAAGAGTGATAGAGTATGAGGAGCCAGCCATGTGGTAAATATCTTTTCATATTTTGATATGCACACCCTGACTACTTGCCAACAAGTTACCTGCACACAAACAGCAATATACCTTAACTGTATATACACAGCAAGTAAGACATTTACAATGACGGGCTGGTAATTTCAGCACTACTAGGCCACAGGTTTGAATCCCATTAATTTCTCAAGTGCACACAAATTTTCACTTCGTTCAGCTATTGACTTATAAAATTTGCTTTTACACAAATTTAGTTTATAAATGCAGAACACGAAGGCAGATGTTTACATTTTTATGTTTGCAAATGGCTTTCCTGTAAGGAATTTCCCTATAAAGAAGCCTAATGCAAAGAAGGCAAAGATGAATAATCATTTTAAATGAGATGTGTTTGTCCCTAGACTCCACATATCACTTGACCTGAATTCATCTCAAGTTCCTGGAAGTCACTCAGCCTTTATCACCATTTCCTGGGCATCTCCCAATCAGCTGCTATTCCCTACATATTGGGAAAAAAGGCAGCAGCAGCAGCAGGCATGCTCTGTGGTATACATTGTGTTAAATATATACATACATGTATATGTATTATCAAAAGAAACATTATTTTCATATCAGAGAGGAATTTTCAATGAAGTGTCTTTGGGTTCACAGCTCTGCACTATAGCATGTTACAGTGCATATCTGGAGTCTATCTGGAGGGTATTCCAGGGATCAACACTCCCGCAGCCTGGTCCACGACCAGGCTTCCTGGTGGATAAGGGCCTGATCAACAAGGCCGTTACTGATGGCCGCACGTACTCCAACGTACGAACCACAGCCCAGCTGATCCAGAACCGACTAAGTATCTGTCCAGCTCCCTCTTGAAGGCAGCCAGGGGCCTATTGGTAATTCCCCTTATGCATAGTAGGAGGCTGTTGAACAGTCTTGGGCACCAGACACGAAGGATGTCGAAGAGTGCCTTTCATTCAAAATACACCCAATGGATTTCCCATGCCAATTGTTTTTTTCTTACTGGTCAGGATTACAGTTTAATGTGATATTTAAACAGATATTAAAGCAAAAAGTGGTGCTGGACTTTGGTGATTGCATAAGAACAAATTTATATTACATACACAAAATTAATGGTAAATATAGGGTCAGGCACATAAACAAAATGTCATAAAGCAAGAGAAAACCCGTACTGCAGAAAACGTATTTATAAAGATGAGTGTGATTAGCCAGCCACAAGGGCGGTGATCCCTGAAACTGACCACTACAGGTGACCTATATATAATATCTTGAAACCAAATCCTGACATGAAAGATAAAAGTGATTAATAATTAAGAAAAATCTGCTAAACTCCATGAGAATTGCATTTTGTACATTTGTGAGTAGCAACAAAAATGGTCTTTTGTCTTCAAGAGATGTCAGTTACTGCATGGAAAAATTAGGTGAGGCTCACATAAAATGTATCTCCACATACTGAGCATAACCAATGTTCTCTTCATTGCTGTGAACTTGCATTTAACCCTTAAACTGTCCAAACATAGATCTACGTCCACGTGCGGGGGACTCCGGACGCTTTCAAATGGGGAAAATCAAGGTCAGAGTGCTATGCACGTGAACGTAGATCTACATTTGGACAGTTTAAGGGTTAAGTGAATGCCACAAGAACTAAAGATTAGTAAGTTTATTTAGGCACAGGTACACGTAAGTACCTGTGCCTGGTTGGCAACACTATCGCCTCACACACTGAGTGTTCGTGGTTCGATCCCTAGCACGGGTGGACATGTTTACTCATACCTGCTATCCCGTTCACCTAGTAAGTAAATAGGTATCTGGGTGTTAGTCGACTGGTGTGGGTCACATCCTAGGGAACAAGATTTAAGGACTCCAACGAAAATAAGAATCCTCGATGATGCACTGATTTTCTTGGGTTATCCTGGGTGGCTAACCCTCTGGAGTTAAAAATCCAAATAAAATCTTATCTTGCCTTATCTTACAATTATCATAGTGTAAATTACCTAGGATAACCCAAAAAAGCCAAAGCGACTTATTTCCATTGGGGTCCTTGTAATATCTTATTATTTAAACGAAAATTAAAACAGCCAAATAACTCAACTCTTCGAAAATCAGTTACAATAAAAAGATATACTTTATGTACTAGGAATAAGGTAAACTGAGTTATTTGCACTAACATTAAAGAGAAGATCAGCTTACCATAATAGGTACATATACTCAATTCTAGGATATTTAGTACACTCTGTGAAGAAATGGGAAAATAATGATGATGATGATGATAATAATATGTAATAATAATAAATATTTTCTAAGTGATGTCTTTTTTTCTTTTGGGAACCTCCTTTGTAACTAGCACACAAATTATGTGACAAATGTTGGATACAGAAGGTGGTATACCTGGCTAGTATATTCACAAATCTCACTGAATTTTAACATTTCGGTGAAAGGCATTCAACCCTTAATTTGGGGCTATCAAAAGCTCCAAATTAAATGCTCCTTCTGCCTCAATTTTTAGAAAAACAAAAAAAAAATTATTTTATCTTCTAAAATGGTAGACAAATGTTTTTCTAAAAGCAATGATACCAAAAATTCAAAACTTGATGTAACACACACATAATTATGCAGGCGTGGAGTTGGAGGTCAGGAAGCAGTTTGCAGAACGGTGGCTTCACCTACTATGAGGCCTATTTTAGGCCAACCCAATTCCAGGCTAATGTATTTCACTAGTATGCCTTCCACATTATCCATTGGTCATGAGAAACTGCCCATTCAACCATAATTTTTTCTGATAAATAAACCATAACTAAGAATGCTCCATCATAGCAGCTTAGGTCATCCCAGTGACTGAAACTGACCTAATGAAAATTTGTAAAACCAACTAGGAGTTAGGGGCTTCAGCCCTTCTCCAGGAAATTCACCCAAAACCAACCATTTCTTGCCAATTTCATGCCTATTTCAGACACTTTCAGTCTTAAACTGACCCAAACCTTGTCCATTTCCCAAAAAACAGTCAATAAAACCATGAAAACTACCCTTAAAAAAAATAAACCTAAAGTTGCCATGTTAACCCAAATGCAGAGTCAGAAATTAGCTGTTCCCATTATGCACTAAGTGGGACAAGACTTTATTTTTATATACTACACAGAACCTTTCTCTCATGATTAACCCAAAATTTACCACTCACAGCAAATTTGAGGGAGCTATGAACTATGCATAGATTTACAGCACCGACACTGATGTAGATCTACACGACCAACAGTAGTTTCAACTTTTAAAGTACAGTAAAATGGTTACAGTTCAACCAAAACTCACATTTTAGGTGTCCCATGGCCTGGTAGGCAACACTCTCGCCTCACACACAGTGTCTGTGGTTCAACTCCCAGCAAGGGTGGAAACACTGTGGTTGTTTCCTCACACCACCTATCCCTGTTCACCTAGCAAGTAAGTAGGTACCTGAGTGTTAGTCGACTGGTGGAGTCACATCCAAGGGACAAGTTTGAGGACCCCATTGGAAATAAGATAGGCAGCTCCTTAATGATGCACTGCCTTTGTTAGGTTATCCTGGGTGGCTAACCTTCCGAGGTTAAGAATCCAAACAAAATCTTATATTATTTTGGGCGTTTCTACAAGAAATCTTGAGTGCTCTCCAAATCTTAAAAATGTCAATATTTTGGCATTATATCTTTCTGGCTAGGGGAATACAGGTACCATCCGACTTACGACCGAGTTCGGTTCCGAGAAACCGGTCGCAAGTCGAAATGGACCTAAGTCGAACTTTACTACTGAATATCAACATCACATTTTTGTAATGACTTTATTTTGTTTTATTTTGGTATTTCATGTTTTACTTTACTTTTTATTCTGTTAGTACTGTATTTTATACTGTAAAGTTTAGGATAAACACTGTGTACAACACAAATAGTTGTTTACTTCCCAGAAATTTTGCATAAAAAACACGGTCGTAAGTTGAGTGGTCGTATGTCAAGCAGGTCATAAGTTGAATGGTAGGTGTACTGTCTTGTACATTCCTCCTCTTACAGAAACATTAAACTAAGTAAAACTCGACGTTGGAAGTTGACACTAAATTTTTTTTTTTTTTTTTTTCAACAAGTCGGCCGTCTCCCACCGAGGCAGGGTGACCCAAAAAAGAAAGAAAATCCCCAAAAAGAAAGATACTTTCATCATTATTCAATACTTTCACCACACTCACACATTATCACAGAATACAACAGTTTAGAAGCATATACGTATAAAGATACACAACATATCCCTCCAAACTGCCAATATCCCAAACCCCTCCTTTAAAGTGCAGGCACTGTACTTCCCATTTCCAGGACTCAAGTCCGACGATATGAAAATAACCGGTTTCCCTGAATCCCTTCACTAAATATTACCCTGCTCACACTCCAACAGATCGTCAGGTCCCAAGTATCATTCGTCTCCATTCACTCCTCTCTAACACGCTCATGCACGCTTGCTGGAAGTCCAAGCCCCTCGCCCACAAAACCTCCTTTACCCCCTCTTTCCAACCCTTTCGAGGACGACCCCTACCCTTCCTTCCTTCCCCTATAGATTTATATGCTTTCCATGTCATTCTACTTTGATCCATTCTCTCTAAATGACCAAACCACCTCAACAACCCCTCTTCTGCCCTCTGACTAATGCTTTTATTAACTCCACACCTTCTCCTAATTTCCACACTCCGAATTTTCTGCATAATATTTACACCACACATTGCCCTTAGACAGGACATCTCCACTGCCTCCAACCGTCTCCTCGCTGCTGCATTTACCACCCAAGCTTCACATCCATATAAGTGTTGGTACTACTATACTTTCATACATTCCCTTCTTTGCCTCCATAGATAACGTTTTTTGACTCCACATATACCTCAACGCACCACTCACCTTTTTTCCCTCATCAATTCTACGATTAACCTCATCCTTCATAAATCCATCCGCCGACACGTCAACTCCCAAGTATCTGAAAACATTCACTTCTTCCATACTCCTCCTCCCCAATTTGATATCCAATTTTTCTTTATCTAAATCATTTGATACCCTCATCACCTTACTCTTTTCTATGTTCACTTTCAACTTTCTACCTTTACACACATTCCCAAACTCATCCACTAACCTTTGCAATTTTTCTTTAGAATCTCCCATAAGCACAGTATCATCAGCAAAAAGTAACTGTGTCAATTCCCATTTTGAATTTGATTCCCCATAATTTAATCCCACCCCTCTCCCGAACACCCTAGCATTTACTTCCTTTACAACCCCATCTATAAATATATTAAACAACCATGGTGACATTACACATCCCTGTCTAAGACCTACTTTTACTGGGAAGTATTCTCCCTCTCTTCTACACACCCTAACCTGAGCCTCACTATCCTCATAAAAGCTCTTTACAGCATTTAGTAACTTACCACCTATTCCATATACTTGCAACATCTGCCACATTGCTCCTCTATTCACTCTATCATATGCCTTTTCTAAATCCATAAATGCAATAAAAACTTCCCTACCTTTATCTAAATACTGTTCACATATATGCTTCAATGTAAACACTTGATCTACACATCCCCTACCCACTCTGAAGCCTCCCTGCTCATCCGCAATCCTACATTCTGTCTTACCTCTAATTCTTTCAATTATAACCCTACCGTATACTTTTCCTGGTATACTCAGTAAACTTATTCCTCTATAATTTTTACAATCTCTTTTGTCCCCTTTCCCTTTATATAAAGGGACTATACATGCTCTCCGCCAATACCTAGGTACCTTCCCCTCTTTCATACATTTATTAAACAAAAGTACCAACCACTCCAACACTATATCCCCCCCCTGCTTCTAACATTTCTGTCATGATCCCATCAGTTCCAGCTGCTTTACCCCTTTTCATTCTACCTAATGCCTCACTTACCTCCACCACACTTACATTCTGCTCTTCTTCACTCCTAAAAGATGGTATACCTCCCTGGCCAGTACATGAAATTACCACCTCCTTTTCTTCCTCAACATTTAAAAGTTCCTCAAAATATTCTCGCCATCTACCTAATACCTCCCTCTCCCCATCTACTAACTCCCCTACTCTGTTTTTAACTGACAAATCCACACTTTCCCTAGGCTTTCTTAACTTGTTTAACTCCCTCCAAAATTTTTTCTTATTTTCATTAAAATTTCTTGACAGTGCCTCTCCCACTCTATCATCTGCTCTCCTTTTGCACTCTCTCACCACTCTCTTCACCTTTCTTTTACTCTCCATATACTCTGCTCTTCTTATAACACTTCTGCTTTGTAAAAACCTCTCATAAGCTACCTTTTTCTCTTTTATCACACCCTTTACTTCATCATTCCACCAATCACTCCTCTTTCCTCCTGCCCCCACCCTCCTATAACCACAAACTTCTGCCCCACATTCTAATACTGCATTTTTAAAACTATTCCAACCCTCTTCAACCCCCCCCCCCACTACTCATCTTTGCAGTAGCCCACCTTTCTGCCAACAGTCGCTTATATCTCCCCCGAACTTCCTCCTCCCTTAGTTTATACACTTTCACCTCCCTCTTACTTCTTGTTGCCACCTTCCTCTTTTCCCATCTACCTCTTACTCTAACTGTAGCTACAACTAAATAATGATCCGATATATCAGTTGCCCCTCTATAAACATGTACATCCTGGAGCCTACCCATCAACCTTTTATCCACCAATACATAATCTAACAAACTACTTTCATTACGTGCTACATCATACCTTGTATATTTATTTATCCTCTTTTTCATAAAATATGTATTACTTATTACCAAATTTCTTTCTACACATAGCTCAATTAAAGGCTCCCCATTTACATTTACCCCTGGCACCCCAAATTTACCTACTACTCCCTCCATAACATTTTTACCCACTTTAGCATTGAAATCCCCAACCACCATTACTCTCACACTTGATTCAAAACTCCCCACGCATTCACTCAACATTTCCCAGAATCTCTCTCTCTCCTCTACACTTCTCTCTTCTCCAGGTGCATACACGCTTACTATAACCCACTTTTCACATCCAATCTTTATTTTACTCCACATAATCCTTGAATTTATACATTTGTAGTCCCTCTTTTCCTGCCATAGCTTATCCTTCAACATTATTGCTACCCCTTCTTTAGCTCTAACTCTATTTAAATCAGATAGTAGGATCCCTTGCAATGGCAGGTTATAAATCCTAATTGCATTCCTCGCATCTGTATCTGTTTGAAATGTATACCACTACCCCTGCTTTGGTGCGATACAGCCAGTTCGTGAAAAAAAAAAAACTCACTCACTGTTGGGAACACTGAAGCCTGGTCATGGACCAGGCCGTGGGGGTGCTGACCCCTAGAACATCCTACAGGTAAATCAAAATTAAAAGTGCTGACAATGTTGGAATTAAAAAAAAAAAAAAAAAAAAAATTGAAATGATATAGAATCTTTTTCTGAAGGTAATGACACCAAAGATACAAAATTTAATGGAAACCTTATGGTATTGCGCAGGTGCAAAGTTGGCAGCCTGGGTGTAATTTACGCATCAGCAATTTCACCCACTGAGCCCTCAAAAGTAGTACATGCATACTGAAGATACCTTGCTCATTTTCCAACAACAAATATAAAAGTAAATTAAATATGGAAAATGATCTCCACTTCCCATAACTTTAATTGCTCCAAATATACTTTTATCCCAGAAAAAGCAATCATATACAAGTCATTAAACATTACTTCTTTTGATTAACTATTAAAATTACCCCATCAAAAACAAGAAAGTTACTTGCTCTTAATTACTTTTCATCAAAAAATTTAAGTGTACAATTAACTTCATATACATTTTTATACTTATTTCTTTTGTAATTAAGTTAATAAAAATAGATTGTCCTGACTTTTATTTTTTTTTTTTTGTAAATTTCTAAACTTGTACTGTACAATATTTGTGAAATTCACATAACTGTGTATGTATGATGTATTTTATATACGTACTGTATTACATTATATGATGTAGCATAAACTGTTTTATTACCATTTGTATCATTAAAATTTTATCTTTGGTCAACATTTCAGATTTCTTTTTTTTTTTTGTAGCTTAAAGGTTCCATGACTTTAAAAAGCCTGAAAACCCCTGGTACAGTATAATATTTAGGGGTGCACCAATGTACATGTATTGGTATCAGTGATATTGGTTTCATTTGATGTTATCAGCCTAAAACTGAGTATCAGTATCTATGGGCATTAGGTAATTTTGATGGTATCAGTATCAGCAAAACTTTTGGTATTGTCCCATCCTAATACTATTCCAATAGCCTGTGTGCTCATATTAGCAATATAGTCCTGCACTGTGCTCACAGCTCTGTTCAAGAGAGGAGAGAAATCAGAGTGGAAAAATTAACATATTGTTTATTGTCTGTATAAAGCCAATAAGCATTTAAATTACTGTGAATGCATCAAAGTACTTAGAATGCACTCTCTGGATAGAAAAGAAAGATACCTGATAATATACATACACAGATAATACACTAAGAAGATATTGAAGGACCAGATCCCAAATGTACACACTACTACAGTATAACTTACTGGAGTGAGAGATATAAGTGGAAATGTAAAATAAATTCAGTGAAAAAACTGGAGTGCCACAACAAAAAAGAGAACGCCAACATACAAGACTCTTCAACTTGCTACCAACAGATATCAGAAATATTGCTGGAACTGAATCACTACCTCTGCCAAATGCCAGGTCAATCAAGCTGTGAAGACAATGTGGACCAGAGAGCTACTAACAGTACAATCATGGATGAATAATCACTCAACATGGAAGCCTGACCATAGGAAGGTCTGGTATGGCAGAAGAGCCCTCGAAATTAGTCAAAGATATATCACAGATGTAATTCAAGGCTACCTTGATATACATTATTTAACGGATTAACGAGCCCACAAGATTTCATAGGGGAGATCATTATTGCCTAAAAATTCATAATTTGGAATTTTTTATGGCAATTGCTAAAGTACCTGTACTATACAAGATTGATAAGACAAAGACAGCACACAGTATAAAAGGTTTTTTTTGGATCACAGCATTACTGGCCTATAGACAACAATTTGCATAAATAGGGAAAATCAGAATGGGAACCAACTGTATATAAGTGGCATTCCACAGGTGTCAATATAGAAATTCTTATTCACAATTTCTATTAATGGCATAGAATAGGAACACATGAATATATAATGCCATACTGATTATTTCTGTACACAAATAACCTGTACATAGAAGAGAGGAGCTTACAACGACGTTTCGGTCCAACTTGGACCATTTACAAAGTCACACTAACAGAAAGGAGAGACGGAGGGAGTATATATAGGCCAGCAGACAATGACGGGAGCAAGAGAGGTAGTGGTGGAGGTGGTGGTAGAAGTAGTAGTAGTAGTGTAGTCAGTCAAATACTAAGAAAGAGGAGCACTGCAAGGGAGCTAGGGGCCCACAGAGGGTAGGAGCAAGAACACAGAGGGGGGGTGGAAATATAATGAAGGACAAATACCCAAGGCAGAAGAAAGAAAACCCATAAGAAAAAGAGGAAAGAGGAAGAGGAAGAAGGGGAAAAAAGAATCAGGTTAAGTCAAGGGTGTTCTGAAGCTTGGAGCATTTTACAATGTAATGGGAAAGGAAGGCATCTACAGACACAAAGCTAGGACTAAGATTCATACAAGGAAAGTTGTGTATAAGGGAAGATTCAACCAAACGGCAACTGTGAAAGTTAGACGTAGGGTAGACATTTTTACCAGAAGACCAGTCAATAGGAAGACTGTGATCTCTGACATGACAGAAAAAAGCATTAGTGTCGGCAAGCCTAACACTACTTTCGTGCTCACTAAGTCTGTCAGAAAGAGATCGGCTAGTTTCTGCAAAGTACTGAAGAGGACAGGAGGGACAACAAATAGAGTAGACACCAGGAGCATCTATAGAGGGAGGAGAGGTATGAACTAGATTAGTGCGAAGTGTTAATCTTGCGAAAAGTAAATTTGATGTCTAAGGAATGGAAAGAGCTTTTGAGATTAGAAAGACCGGAAATGTATGGAAGGCAGAGGACAGGAGAGTTCACAGGAGTAGAGAGTCTATGAAATGGAAAGGGTAGCCAAAAAAGGAAAATGAATTATGAAGAGTGGAAATTTCTGATCCAAGGAACTGAGGATCACAAATGCAGAGCACGGAGAAAGAGGGAGATAAGAACACTTTTCTCGACAGAGGAAGCATAAGAAAAGTAGTGAATGTACATGCCACTGTGCAAAGGCTTGCAGTAAACGGAAAAGGCAAAACTTGTATCTGAGCGGTGAACATGAACATCACGGAAAGGAAGCAAGGAATTAGATTCCCATTATATACTCCCTCCTTCTCTCCTTTCTGTTAGTGTGAATTTGTAAATGGTTCAAGTCGGACCAAAATGTCGTCATAAGCTCCTCTCTTCTATGTGCAGGTTATTTGTGTATTGTTCCAGTCACAGAATTGTGCCTTTTTTATTATTTATGAATATTTCTGCTCTTCATGGTACTCTGCCTTAACCCTTTCAGGGTTTCAGCCGTACTAGTACGGCTTCCGCACCAGGGTTTTTGACGTACTAGTACGCCTAAATTCTAGCGCCCTCAAATCTATTGAGAGAAAGCTGGTAGGCCTACATATGAAAGAATGGGTCTATGTGGTCAGTGTGCATGGTATAAAAAAAATCCTGCAGCACACAGTGTGTAATGAAAAAAAAAAACTTTGACAGTGTTTTTGGATTAAAACAGCGACTTTGCACTCTATTTTCGTATGGTATTTATTGTTGTATTCTAACTTTCCTGGTCTCATTTTATAGAATGGAAGACATATTACAGAAATTGAGATGATTTTGACTGGTTTTACAAAGAAAACTACCTTGAAATTGCTCTCAAAGTAGCAGAAATGTTCGATTTTTACCAAAGTTCAAAAGTAAACAAATCATGCTATGCATCCAATACACGTCAACTGGTGAGTCTAATATTCTTTCACAAGTGCGCTGATAATATTTATACCATTTCTACACCAATGCAGTAGTTTGCGTAACAGTAAATCTTCTATTTTTTGTGAGAATAAAAATTCAAAGTGGAAAGCAAAAGAATGTAAGAGGGGCATGGGGACGTGACTAATGAACAGAGGAAATGTTATTTTAGTGCCAGGAATGTCTTTCTTGTTTATTCTGGACCCTATTTGGAAATTGGCATCTTTTGAAATTTGTGTGAAATTGGCAAAATTGCTAAATTCTGACCACTGTACTGGATAGTTGAAATCGGTAAATGGGTGGTTTCTTGTACTCATTCGATATAAAAAATAGAGTTCTAGCAAAATAGTTATGATTTCTGTCGACAAGTACACTAGAATTAGCTGAAAATAGGGCTCAAAGTGGGCAAAATCGCCGATGCGTAAACATCGTCGAGACCGCTAGCTTCGTGAGAGCATAATTCCGTAAGTTTTCCATCAAATTTCATACTTTTGGTGTCATTATGATCGGGAAAAGATTCTCTATCTTTTCATAAGAATTTTTTTTTTTTTTTTTTTTTTTTGAAATTTGGCCGACCCTGAGAACAAGTCTCTGAGAGGGCCTGTCAACCCTGAAAGGGTTAACAAAAGAACTGAAAAACAGACTACAAATCACTAAAACAAAATGGTGAGATTCATCCTAGACCTGGGTCCAAGAGAGCATGTAGGCCAGGATGAATTACAACAAGTACAGTATGCTGAATGTTGAAGACAGAGTAAAACAACTGAAGTTAAATAATGTTCATAAAATTGCTCACAAGCAGTGTCCAGAATATCTTGCTGCCAAGTTTGTCAAGGTTGGGAACTAAAATCCGTGTGGTACTAGGGGAAGTGAACAGTTTTGTAGTACCCACAGTAGGTTGTAAAGCTTTAAACGCCTTTTATTGTACAGCCATAAAGGAGTGGAATGGACTGGCTGCACATGTCAAAGCCTGTCTTAGCATGAGCCAGTTCAGGAAGCGAGCTAAAAAGGTACCTAATGAATGAAGCTACAGAAAGGGAGAGTGATTTCTTGTATAGCTAACATTCATGTACCTATTATTGTAAGCTGGCCCTCTCTTTAATGATAATGTAAATTGTTAATGTAAATAACTCAGTTTACATTATTCCTAGTATATCTCCTTTATTGTAACTAATTTTAACTTTTAAGGTTTAAGTAATAAGATATTGCAAGGACCCCAATGGAAATAAGCCACTTTGACTTTTTGGGGTTATGCTAGGTATATTACACATGTTAACTATGTATGATAATTGTACTTATGTGTACCTGCATCTAAATAAACTTACTAATGACACAAAAATAGGTCAAGGTTGTGAAGTGGCAAATACAGATCAAAATATAGCTGGAAGGTGTTCCAGTAGTCAACGCCCCCATGGCCCAGTCCACGACCCGGCCTCATGGTGGATCAGGCTGCTACTGCTGGCTTTGCACAAACTGACATACAAACCACAGCCCAGTTGGTTGAGAACTGACTTTAGGTGCCTATCTAGCTCTCTCCTGATACAGTACATTTAAAGACCTAATCCTGGGCACACAAAATTAATTGCTGCAGAACACAAACTAGGACTATATGCCTGTTTCAAAGATGAGGATGCCAGCTTCAACGATTTGGACTCCCTCACTCTCTCCCGTGAGCAGCAGTGGTAACTTTTTTTGGGGGGTTGCTTGTCCTCATTATATTTAGCCTACTGTCTGCCCACTATACATCAGCTCCATTCCTCTAATATACTGTACACAGTATATTGTAATGAACCTATTTTCCTGGGGTCCTTCCCAGACCCCAGGAAGATAGGTTCATTATGTTGTATACTGTCCTGGCCCTTGACAACCCCAATAACATTTCTTGCTTTACTAAACTATAGCTATGTGATAAGTTAAGCAATACAGTATACTGTATTAACTTCATTGTAAACATTTGTACACTGCTGTCTTGGCTTTAGATTTCTGCTAACCAGAACTGCCAAATCTTTTTTTTTTTCCATCCAGGTTGATTGTTGAACATTATGTAGTATATATTGTTAATTATGTCTTAATTATTTCTTGTTGGTAGGATCTACAGATTTGTCTTTTGTTGGTAAGACTTACAAATCTATTTATTGTTAGTAAAACCTACAAATCTTTTATTGGTAAGATTTTATTTAAATTATGCAATGAAATTCTGGCCTTATTAAGCACAAGGTTAGACCTCAGCTCTACACCACAATCCTCAAGAAAACCCTTGATTTATGTAGCTTTTTATCAGTTCAACTTTCAACTCTCAAGAAAATGTATTGTTTCATGCAGCTACAATATATATTCTGTACAACAAAAAACCTTTGTCAATATGGACAATATTCCTGGGAGAGAACCCAGTCAATATTATATGCTTACCACAACCTATCCAGATCCATAACAGGAAACAATTGCTATGGAAATAAATATTTATCAGCACATTAGCCTTAACACAATAATGACACACTGAACAACAGCTCGGTGGTGGTGGTCACAGCCTCACCAAAAACACTGACCAACGTGCACCAAGACCACTTTGACTTTTCATCGCTTAACCTAACCTAGCCTAATGCAGAATAATAATGACGAGGGAAGTGTGAAGGAAGGAATGCAAGAGAGGACTCCTGTTATGTAAAGCCCTGTAATTTAATGTTGAGCTCTGTAGAGCAGAACAATCAATATTAATTCCCTATGATTAGTGTGGTTTATTACTAGTATTAAAAACCAACGGTGTGACAGGCGCCCTTACCTGGCTTGTGTGACGGCGCAGGCTCAGGGGGCAGTGGTGCTTTTGGGATGTTATGTGAAGGTTTGTGTGATGGCGACATGACAACACTCTTTGCTTGTCTCTCAGGCTCAGTGGAAGTGAGAAAAGGCACAGGTACATTAGCCACGGCTTGGTGGACCATGGCAGGCACAGAACGCAGTGTTGGTAGGAGGGGCATACGCATATTCACATAGAGCATACCGACCACACCGAAGAAAACTGCAAGAAGGATTAACAACAAGAGTGGAACCGAATAATGCCACGTGCTCTCATCACTGTGCGAGTGGTCAAGATGCTGGCTTGATTCACTGTGATGTCTGCCATTAGCAACTCGGACCTGTTCGTGATTGCCAAGAGATGCGTGAGTCACAATTGATTCCGCAACACCTAAAAAGCTAGCATCATCCTCCAAACAATCTCTATCATCATAATCACCATTTTCTAGGAAAGAATTAACTTTTCTACTCCTGCAAGCAACGTCTGATGCACTAAACGACCGGTCACAAGAGGAGATGCTCGAATTGTGATTCTGATACGTGGGGGATTTGTAGGAATTGTTGTTGGGCAGCGCCTCGTTCTCGCTGTTATTGTTCCACACATAGGAGGCGAGGCCCTTCCTGGTGGAGGTCAAGAGGGAGTCCTCACCATCAGCAAGGTCAGAGTCTGAACCTGTGTCATAATCATCGTGGATCTTAGCCCTGGGGCTGATACCAGAGCGAGCAGACACTGGGAAGTAAGCAGTGCGAGTGTGGGCAGCCTCACTATGTGTGTTGTTACGACTCAACACTGACATATTACCCCCACTTGTCCCTCTGTAAAGGTCCTCCTTCACCTCACTACTAGCACTCAAGGGCCGCCCACTCGTTCTGCTCAACTGGGAGCTACACATGCTCTCACTTCTGCCATTTACAGTTGTGTCTGTATTTCCCCTTGACCCCCTTCTGTTTCTCATGAACTTGAACGACCTGTTTGCTGGTGAATGGACACAAGTGTCGTTATCTTCATCTTCGTCTGAGCTGAATGCATTAAGCTGGCTGGCACTGGACGCCCTCTTGGCTCTGGTATTGGCCGCCGACACTCTCTTTTGGTTCGCAATAACATGGTTTAGCTTCTTAATTAAGATATTCCTCGTGCTCGCCGTGACAGGGGACGTGATGCCATATTCCTTCAGCTTCTTTCTAAGGTCGTCGTCCGTAAGCGACTTATTGGACGCCATGTTTACGAACACCGCCACAGCAGACGGTGGAGTGGTGAGTGAGGGAGCAGCAGTGAGCATCACACTATAGTCTTCACTCCTTCATCTAACACCACAACACTACACTCAACACTACTCACTCAGAATTCAACCTCATCCACTCACACACTTTATTACCTTATTGTAACTCCATGCACTACCAGGCATATTCGAAAATAATATTCACTTGAGTGGGTCGGGAAGTATTATTCAGGGTAAGTGCATAACTTGCAACTTTTATAATGCTCGTATTTGTGAACTTATGTACAGTTTAACATGAGAGAGCCCAAAGAAGTTAAATATTGTGACTTATTAAGATATTTCATACATAAATAGCACTATCTTCTCTCCATCGTCTGTCTTTGTAATCTGAAATATTTTTTTAATTACTATTAATCTATATATACAGCTAAAAGTATATGTCTGTGTGCATGTATACTGAGAGTTACTTTTTTCCCTATTTTAGAGATTAAAGTATTCTTGACTGGTAGTGAAAAGGTTAGTACTCGCCTGTCTGTACTCACCTAATGGTTGCAGAGGTCGTGTTTCAGCTCCTGGCCCCACCTTGTTCACCGCTACTGGGTTTCCCTCTCCTGGCGACGCAAGCCCTAGCATACCTTTTCTTAAAACTATGTATGCAACCTGCCTCTACCGCTTAGCTGTTTGGGTCATTCCACTTCCTGACAACTCGGAGGCAAAAGAAATATTTACTAACGGTGTCCCGTGGCTCAGTTGGCAACGCACCCGCATACACTTCGTGTCCGTGGTTCAACACCAGGCACGGGTGGACAGGTTGGGCATGTTTCCTTACATCTACTGTTCCTGTTCACTTAGCAGTAAGTAGGTACCTGGGTGTTAGTGGACTGGTGTAGGTCGCATCCTGGGCGGACAAGATTACAGGACCACAATGGAAATAAGACAGTCCTCGATGACGCACTGACTTTCTTGGGTTATCCTGGGTGGCTAATCTTCAAATATTATCTTATCCACTCTGATCTAACACAAGCCTGCTTGATATTCAAGTTAAAACCTGCTTTATACCCTTCCTCTAACCAATCATGAAATGGCCTCTAACCCACCTTCCTGCCTCTTGGTCATCGTAGTTCCTCCATCCTGATAAATTAGATACATGTACAACACTTGGGTATCTTTAATGAGGAAATGTTTCGCCACATAGTGCCCTCATCAGTCAGTTCCCTGAACCACTCATCTACACTGCTCCATCCTGTCTAAATGACCAAACTACCTCAACAATTCCTCGATCCTCTGAATTATTCTTTTGTAAAACCCGCACCATCATGCATTCTCTGTACTCTGAATTATCTACATAATATTCACACTACACATTGTTCTTAAACGTGACATATTAACCACCTCCAGCCTCCTCCTCTCTCCAAGATTTACCCCTCGAGGAAGGTTCCTTGATGTTGGTGAGGGGCTCTTGATTTAGGGAATTGGATCTGTGCTCCAGTTCCCCGAATTAAGCCTGAATGCCTTCCACATCCCCCCAGGCGCTGTATAATCCTCCGGGTTTAGCGCTTCCCTTGATTATAATAATAATAATAATCTCCAACATTTAAAAGCCTGTCTCTCACACCTATATTCTCTATAAGGATTACAATGCTGAGTTTACAGAATTTGGTTATTGTGTGGTTTACATGTAGTAAAATAGTAATTACAGAGTGTACCACTAGAACACCTAGCATGGCTAGGCATTTCGGGCAGACTTAGTTTAATTCTTAATTTTAAAATATTACAAACTGTGAGATAAGTTGG
Organism: Cherax quadricarinatus; assembly: GCF_038502225.1. Lineage (NCBI taxonomy): Eukaryota > Metazoa > Arthropoda > Malacostraca > Decapoda > Parastacidae > Cherax > Cherax quadricarinatus. Next base: position 4,318,248 of record NC_091296.1, on the reverse strand, counting down.
TATGGCTAAGTGACTAAATACTAGTTTGTGAGTTTAGCAGCCTTGTATGACCTTGTGGGTTTAGCATTTAGTTATAATAATAATAATAATAATAATAATAATAATAATAATAATATAAAAGTGTTGGTACTATTATATTCTGGCACATTCTCATTTCTTGCCTCTATAGATAAACTTTCTTTCCACAAACACCTCAAAATATCACGTAACAATACTCACCTTTTTTTCTTCGGCTATTTTATGATCCTCTTTTTGTTTCTTAGATCCATATGATGACACATTCAATCCCAAATATTAAATACATTCACTTCCTCCATACTCCCTCCCTCCAGTTTTATATCCAATTTGTTACTCATTATTATTATTTTTAATGTAAAGTAGCAAACCCGTGTGGGTTATTCACTGTATGGAGTTGTTTAGTCTCGATCTTTACTTCATTAGAGTAACTAAATGGTTATAACTGACCATAATTTTTAAAGGGGTGGACCGGTAAGCCAGCGGAAGGCCTCGGTCAGATGACAAACTTTACCTAACCTTCACTTCATTAAGCGTGAGACAGATTATCTAACTATATTCACCTGTAATATGTGCTTATGTGCTTAAGGGAGGACAATAAGTGGAAAAGGAGAGAGGAGAGGTGGTGAGGGAATAGTTTGTGTCAGGGAGAGCGAGGGAGATGGATGAGGTGTTTGGGGGTGGAGGAGGTAGGGAGGTTTTGGAGGGGTGAAGGTAACGTTGGAGTACCATGTCTGAGTGTTGGTATGAGCAAGGTCACCTAGATAAGGTAGCCCCTTGTGTACTCACCTATTTGTGGTTGCAGTGGTCGAGTCACAGCTCCTGGCACCGCCTCTTCGCTGATTGCTACTAGGTCCTCTCTCTCCCTGCCCCATGAGCTCTATCATACCTCGCCTTAAAACTATGTATGGTTCCTGCCTCCACTACATCACTTTCTAGGCTATTCCATGGCCTGACTACTCTATGACTGAAGAAATACTTCCTAACATCCCTTTGATTCATCTGAGTCTTCAACTTCCAATTGTGACCTCTTGTGTCTGTGTCCCATCTCTGGAACATCCCGTCTTTGTCCACCTCGTTTATTCCGCGCAGTATTTTATATGTCGTTATCATGTCTCCCCTGACCCTCCTGTGTGTGTGTGTATGTGTGTATGTGTGTGTGTGTGTGTGTGTGTGTGTGTGTGTGTGTGTGTGTGTGTGTGTGTGTGTGTGTGTGTGTGTGTGTGTGTGTGTGTACTCACCTAGTTGTGGTTGCAGGGGTCGATTCATAGCTCCTGGCCCCGCCTCTTCACTGGTCGCTACTGGGTCACTCTCCCTGAACCATGAGCGTTATCATACATCTACTTAAAGCTGTGTATGGATCCTGCCTCCACTACATCGCTTCCCAAACAATTCCACTTCCTGACTACTCTGTGGCTGAAGAAATACTTCCTGACATCCCTGTGATTCATCTGTGTCTTCAACTTCCAACTGTGTTCCCTTGTTGCTGTGTCCCATCTCTGGAACATTCTGTCTCTGTCCACCTTGTCAATTCCTCTCAGTATTTTATATGTCGTTATCATGTCCACCCCTATTTCTCCTGTCCTCCAGTGTCGTCAGGTCGATTTCCCTTAACCTCTCCTCGTAGGACATACCCCTTAGCTCTGGGACTAGTCTTGTTGCAAACTTTTGCACTTTCTCTAGTTTCTTTACGTGCTTGGCTAGATGAGGGTTCTAAACTGGTGCCGCATACTCCAATATGGGCCTAACATACACAGTGTATAGGGTCTTGAACGATTCCTTATTAAGATGTCGGAATGCTGTTCTTAGGTTTGCCAGGCGCCCATGTACTGCAGCAGTTATTTGGTTGATGTGCGCTTCAGGAGATGTGCCTGGTGTTATACTCACCCCAAGATCTTTTTCCTTGAGTGAGGTTTGTAGTCTCTGACCCCCTAGACTGTACTCCGTCTGCGGTCTTCTTTGCCCTTCCCCAATCCTCATTACTTTGCACTTGGTGGGGTTGAACTCCAGGAGCCAACTGCTGGACCAGGCTGAAGGGTGGGGTTTAACTCCAGGAATCTGGACCAGGCCTGCAGCCTGTCCAGATCCCTTTGTAGTTCTTCCTGGTCCTCGTCCGATTAAATTCTTCTCATCAACTTCACATCATCTGCAAACAAGGACACTTCGGAGTCTATTCCTTCCGTCATGTTCACGAATACCAGAAACAGCACCGGTCCTAGGACTGACCCCTGTGGAACCCCACTCGTCACAGGCGCCCACCCTGACACCTCGCCTCGTACCATGACTCGCTGCTGTTTTCCTGACAGGTATTCTCTGATCCATTGTAGTGCCTTCCCTGTCATTACTGCCTGATCCTCCAGTTTTTGCACTAATCTCTTGTGTGGAACTGTGTCAAACGCCTTCTTACAGTCCAAGAAATGGTGTCACCCTGTCATAGAACTCCAATAGGTTTGTGACACAGGATTTCCCGTCCCTGAAACCGTGTTGGTTGTTGTTAAGCTCATTTCTTTGTAGGTGTTCCACCACTCTTCTCTTGATAATCTTCTCCATGACTTTGCATACTATACATATCAGTGGCTCGGTGACCTGGTGGTTAAAGCTCGTGCTTCACACACGGAGGGCTCGGGTTCGATTCCCGGCGAGTGGAAACATTTAGACGCGTTTCTTTACACCTGTTGTCATGTTCACCTAGCAGCAAATAGGTACCTGGGTGTTAGTCGACTGGTGTGGGTCGCATCCTGGGGGACAAGATTGAAGACCCGGTTATTTTAAATGTTATAACATTACTTTATTTAAAGTAGTTATAACATTTGATTCTCTTCCTGCACACAAATTACATTCAAAGCGACATAGGTCAACAAAAATGGAGAAAATGTTGGTGGTACTTTTTTTTTTTAAGCTGGAGAGGCCATGTAACATAACCTTTGTATTTTTAGCTTTGTTAAGATAAATAAGATAAGATTTCGTTCGGATTTTTAACCCCGGAGGGTTAGCCACCCAGGATAACCCAAGAAAGTCAGTGCGTCATCGAGGACTGTCTAACTTATTTCCATTGGGGTCCTTAATCTTGTCCCCCAGGATGCGACCCACACTAGTCCACTAACACCCAGGTACCTATTTGCTGCTAGGTGAACAGGACAATAGTGTAAGGAAACGTGTCGAAATGTTTCCACCCGCCGGGAATCGAACCCGGGCCTTCCGTGTGTGAAGCGGGAGCTTTAGCCACCAGACCACTGGGTCTGCAGTACCTTTTTTTTCTCCCTGTGCATTCGTTTGTGTCGCTGACCAGTGATTATTACACTTTTGTGTTAAAAAAGAAGTGTTAAATATGAGAGGTGTACATAAGTATCAATTATGTAGTTGTGGTCTGAGATAGCCATAGAGGTTAACGACCTCAGCTCCCTCCTTTGTCAGGACATTATCTGATAAGTAAGACATGTGCAACAGTTTGGTATCGTTATGCCGAAACGTTTCGCCTACACAGTAGGCTTTTTCAGTCGAGTACAGAAGAGTTAGCGGAAATAAGTCACTCTGTCTGACTTTTTTGGGTTATCCTAGGTTCTCTACACATATGCTGCTATGTATGATAATTCTATGTAACTGTATTTGTGTATACCTGAATAAACTTACTAGCAGAGATGTGAAGACGATGTGATTCAGTCCATCACCCTTGATGACGTAGTTTTGAGGTGGTCAGCCCCACAGTCTGGAACATTGTTCCAGACTGTGAAGCAAAATTCTCCTCCAGGCTGAGGGACTGACTACCTAAAAACTACATCTTCAAGGGTGATGGACTGAATCACATCGTCTTCACATCTCTACTGCTTCTGTTAACTCTTGTACTCGACTGAAACCTACTGTGTTGGCGAAACATTTCGGAATAAAGATTCCTAACTGTTGCACACCTGTTACGCGCTACCAAGAAATGTTACAAAAAATGGGTTATACTAGCACTTAGATGGTTAAGAGGCACGTAAGTTCCCCTGTCTTCTAATAACATGTTCATATTTCCACTATAATCTACCTTGTCCATAATTACTACCGCATTTGGTCTGTTTCGTAAGGTGAAGTCCAGGATCTTTCCTAGTTCTTAGTCCCATGCTATTTAATATTCTGATTAATGCTCTCCTAAATGCTCTACCTGCCTCACCTAAACATATAGCTATAAGCTATGCTGATGATATCATGATCCATACAACAGGGCATAAGAAGATGAATACCATTCTTAATGAAGTTCAAGCAATTTGTAATCGACTTGGCCTCATAATATCTTCCTCTAAAACAAAGATATTAACAAGCAAACGACATCCCCCACCCATCTATTTGCAGGGTGAAATCATTAGCTACGTTAAAACTTACAGATATCTTGGTGTAGATGTACCCTTTAACAAATCCACTATACCACAACTAAACAAGAAATGCAAAGCTAGGCTAAATGCTCTCAAAGCTGTTGCTGGCTACAATCCCAACTATGGTGCTAATGTGAGAATCGTGAGAATGATGAACATAGCCTATGTTAGGTCCTTAATTGATTATGCTGCTCCCATGTTGATATTAGCTAGAGAAAGTTCTCTCCGACCCTTGGAATTAATGCAGAATGAAGCTCTCAGGATTATTCTTGGCTGTCCCAGATCTACAAAAGTTCTTAACATGAGCTTGGTATTTCTAGTATCAGTGATAGGATTGTTGAAATTAACACTGCACTCGGTATTGGAATGTTGAGAAACGAACCAGACACTGTCACAGGGAATCTTACCAAGTGTCTAGAGGTAAATACACACAGATCTAAATGGATTGTGAAAACGTGCAATTGCATTAAGTTTTATAACCTGCATGAACTGTATCACTGTAGGCAACAAGAGCATTTCACCCCTCCGTGGAAGATATGCTCATTTAATATCACACCTGCAAGTCCCTCCCAAAAAGCTCATTGCTAGTAATCCCTTCCTTAAATCTTTTGTTAGAGCAACTGCTCAAGAAGAAATTTCTCACCTAGCTGGTAGTAATAAGTTATCACAAGTTATATACACTGATGGATCTAAACAGGAGTCTTCTGGCAGGGCTGCATCTGCTCTTGTTGCCACCTCCCTAGTTAAGAACGATAATAAATTTGTTGAGTTAGGCATAAGAATTAACAACTGGGCGTCTACACTGCAAACTGAATTGTTTGCAATCTTAATGGCGCTAAAGCTAACCTATGACACTGAGCTTGACTCTATCATCATTACTGATTCTATGTCATCATTGAAGGCTCTTGACTCATATAATGACTCCAACAACATGCTCATTGGAGAAGCCAGGTATAGATACTCAAAAATTAGGGACAAAGGAATAATGTACAATTGCTATGGATCCCATCACACATTGGATTACTCCTTCATGATAAAGTTGATATGTTAGCCAAGAAGAGTACCCAGAAGGAGAATGTAGAATATAACTTTGGTATAACTGTGTCTAGCATTAGGAATAATATTAGGAGAGAAGTAAATAATGAAAATGATTGTGATAGGAATGCAGTTAGAAGCCTGAGTAGATCTATAACCCACTATGATAACATGAACGTAGATAAGTATGTTTATGGAGCAACTTGCAATGTGAACACTGACTGATGTTGTAGTGGCCAGGCTTAGGCTTGGTTACAAGTACTTCTGGCAGTTTGATGTTGTAGTGGCCAGGCTTAGGCTTGGTTATAAGTACTTCTGGCAGTTTGATGTTGTAGTGGCCAGGCTTAGGCTTGGTTACAAGTACTTCTGGCAGTTTAATGTTGTAGTGGCCAGGCTTAGGCTTGGTTACAAGTACTTCTGGCAGTTTGATGTTGTAGTGGCCAGGCTTAGGCTTGGTTACAAGTACTTCTGGCAGTTTGATGTTGTAGTGGCCAGGCTTAGGCTTGGTTACAAGTACTTCTGGCAGTTTGATGTTGTAGTGGCCAGGCTTAGTCTTGGTTACAAGTACTTCTGGCAGTTTGGGAGACACACAGATGATGATCAAACTAAATGTAAATTATGTGATCAGGCATATGGTCACTCTCTTGAACACTATGTGCTTAATTGTCCACTTATTGAGGAATACAGAGACAGACAGTATAATAACCTATGTGACATGTCAAGATATCTTATTAATGAAAATAAGATACCAGATATACTATGCAAATTTCCTAAATTTGCTTGTAACAGATAAGTGAACTATAGATATGTAGATATAAATCCATATGTATTCCTGTTAACCCTTTGGGGCCTAGTTCCTAGGCCTTTTGTGTATCCATATGCTCTCGCGCTACCGTCCACAGGATGGATATGGGGTGCACAATAAACTAGCCACTTCGGTGGCAAAATCTAAAATCTAATCGTAAGGTGAAGTCCAGGATGTTTCCTTAATTCATGGTGTAACTTAACAAATCTTTGAGGACAATTGTGCTGTAGAAGTCTGAGCAAATCTGAGTCTTATTATGTTCCAGTAAAGTACTGAATCCCTGTCATACATCACCTTGGGAAGGGAGGTTATGTGGTTTAATCCGAAGAAGGGAAGGGTAGCTCCAGTCACTTGGATCGAAAGTTCTTCACCAGCATCAAGGCACCAGTTTTGAAGGGCGAGTGAGATAAGAGCAGCATCAGAGATAAGAGATAAGTCTCCCCGTGTCACTGTACTGTAGTATAGAGACGGGCATGTCCACGGGACTCATGCTTAGTGAAGACTCATACATCACCAACTGTGAAGTCTTATAGAGCACCAGCTGTGGCGTCTTAATCACCAGCTGTATTACTGGGTCACTGGAAAGGGTAAAGTAAGTGTTAATTAAGGAAAGAGAAGATGGCAGCCGCCATCTTCGATGACATGTTCATCTAATTGTTTACAAACACTGGAGGAGGTGAGCGTTTTCTTATATACAAGATGAAGGGCCTCAAACATATTCTGTTATATACATACAGGATGAGCAGACTTGTGGGTCAGTGCCGCTGGTGGGTAGGATTGCTCGGGGTGAATAACTGGTGGGTAGGATAGACCAGATTAAGAAAAAAGTCTGGGGTTTTAAATATAGGTTTGATGGGTACATGAGTGGGTGTGAGTTAGACCTGCTTAGCATGGGCCTGTAGGGTATCTTTATTGAGGAAACGTTTCGCCACACAGTGGCTTTATCAGTCTTAAACAAAGAAGAATGGTGAAGATCAGAAGGAGTTGGAGGTAATTAGTCCCTCAGCCTGGAGTCAATGTAATCAGTCCATCAACCTTGAAAAGAATACCAGGCTGAGGGACGGATTACCTCAAACTTCTTCTGATCTTCACCATTTTCTTTGTTGAGGACTGATGAAGCCACTGCGTGGCGAAACGTTTCCACAATAAAGATACCCAAGTGTTGCACATGTGTCTAATTCTTCAACTTGTTGGTTCTCTGAACTATTTATATACATGAGCCATTAGGCCTGCTGTAGTGTTCCTTCGTTCTTGTGTACTTGAACTTCAGAATATAATGGAGCATAAAGAAAGGTAATACACATTAGTACAAGAACGAAGGGAAACTGTAGCACCCTACTGGTCCATGTTCCTTCAATCATGTTCCTTAATCTAATTCTAAGATATTTGACCTGTGCTCCAATTCCTTGAATCGAGTCTGAATGCCTTTCAATCTCATAGGCGTTGTATGACCCCTACGGCTTTGGCGCTCCTCCATGAATGTAGTAGTAATAATAATAATACTGGTCAATGCTAGGCAGGTTTACTTCACAGCCACGCCCCTCAGGGAAGGTTTCTTGACGCTGGTGAGGGGCTCTTGATCTAGGGAACTGGATCTGAGCTCCAGTTCCCTGAATTGAGTCTGAATACCTTCCATCTCCCCCAGGCGCTGTATAATCCCTACGGGTTTAGCGCTCCCCACGATTATAATAATTCACAGTCATGCATGCACACGTTCAAGCTAAATTTCAATCTACCCAAGACGCCGCTACCTGGGAACTTGGTCCACTCATCTACAACTCTATTGCTAAACCAGTACTTCCTGATATGTTAGGTAAGACACATATGCAACAGTTAGGTATCTAACTGTTGCATATGTGTCTTACCTAACAACCTGTCGGTATTTTATACCATTTTATTATTCACTTCCTGATATCCTTTCTAAATTTAAATTTACTCGAGGCCTGGTCACAGACCGGGCCGCGGGGGCGTTGACCCCCGAAACCCTCTCCAGGTATACTCGACTTGAAGCCATCGCTACGAGTCTTGTTTTAGTTAGATACTTCCATGTCTAGATCCTTTTTTGCATTCACTTTGACTAGGATGTACATTTTTTTTTTTGGCTTATAAGTACCATGGTTATTTATTTTCATAGGATGAGAACCTTGCATATGTTTACACTGAACTGTATCTGCCACTTCTGTGACCACAGCGTCAACTTATCCAGGTCATCCTGTAGTTTGTCAGTGTCCTCATCACAACTTATGTGAGGGCCTATTTTAGTGTCATTAAAAAACTTGTCACTATTTTTTTTATCTCATCTATGTCGTTTATATAGATTGTGAATAATGGTCCAAAATACGGATCCCTTTGATTCATCACGTGTAATGGATCTAATTTCTGATTTCTCTCCATTTATGCAAACAGTGTTATCTGACAGCCATAACTCGACCCAGGAGATAACTTATCTCCTATACCATGTGCGACTAATTTCTTTGTTAGTTTCCTGGATGGAATACCGGACCTTATTGAAATCCATATTCACAATATAACATTCTTTATACTACCTTGTATACCTTAGTTAAAAGGTAAAGCCATGTTGAGATTCACTAATCAAATTATACCTTTTAAAGTGGCTTCAGATTGCATCAGCACTGTATTATAATAATCATGGGGGAGCGCTAAGCCAGTAGGGATTACACAGCGCCTGTGGGGCGGGGGGATGGAAGGTATTCAGGCTCAACTCAGGGAACTGGAGCACAGACCAGTTCCCTAGATCAAGAGCCCCTCACCAGCGTCAAGAAACCTCCCTTAAAGGAAGATTGCATCAGCAATTAATGATTCCATTACCTTTCCCATAATTGATATTAGGCTGATTGATCTATAATTTGAAGCTAAAAGTCTGTCTCCCGCCTTGTAAATGAGTATCACCCTGCCATTTTCCACTTACCTGGTAGAATACCCGTTTGTGGTGATGTGTTCAAAATACCAGCTAATGCTTTGCTAAAGTCCTCTTTACTAGCTAAAGGTTTGCTAAGGTCCTCTTTACTAGCTAATGGTTTGCTAAGGTCCTCTTTACTAGCTAATGGTTTGCTAAGGTCCTCTTTACTAGCTAAAGGTTTGCTAAAGTCCTCTTTACTAGCTAATGGTTTGCTAAGGTCCTCTTTACTAGCTAAAGGTTTGCTAAGGTCCTCTTTACTAGCTAAAGGTTTGCTAAAGTCCTCTTTACTAGCTAATGGTTTGCTAAGGTCCTCTTTACTAGCTAAAGGTTTGCTAAAGTCCTCTTTACTAGCTAATGGTTTGCTAAGGTCCTCTTTACTAGCTAAAGGTTTGCTAAGGTCCTCTTTACTAGCTAAAGGTTTGCTAAAGTCCTCTTTACTAGCTAATGGTTTGCTAAGGTCCTCTTTACTAGCTAAAGGTTTGCTAAAGTCCTCTTTACTAGCTAATGGTTTGCTAAGGTCCTCTTTACTAGCTAAAGGTTTGCTAAGGTCCTCTTTACTAGCTAAAGGTTTGCTAAAGTCCTCTTTACTAGCTAATGGTTTGCTAAGGTCCTCTTTACTAGCTAAAGGTTTGCTAAAGCCCTCTTTACTAGCTAATGGTTTGCTAAGGTCCTCTTTACTAGCTAAAGGTTTGCTAAAGTCCTCTTTACTAGCTAATGGTTTGCTAAGGTCCTCTTTACTAGCTAAAGGTTTGCTAAGGTCCTCTTTACTAGCTAAAGGTTTGCTAAGGTCCTCCTTGCTAATGGTTTACTAAGGTCCTCTTTACTAGCTAATAGTTTGCTAAGGTCCTCCTTGCTAATGGTTTGCTAAGGTCCTCTTTGCTAGCTAATGGTTTGCTAAGGTTCTCCTTACTAGCTAATGGTTTGCTAAGGTCCTCTTTACTAGTTAACGGTTTCCTAAGGTCCTCTTTACTAGTTAATGGTTTGCTAAGGTTCTCCTTACTAGCTAATGGTTTGCTAAGGTTCTCTTTACTAGTTAATGGTTTTCTAAGGTTCTCCTTACTAGCTAATGGTTTGCTAAGGTCCTCTTTACTAGTTAATGGTTTGCTAAGGTCCTCTTTACTAGTTAATGGTTTGCTAAGGTCATCTTTACTAGTTAATGGTTTGCTAAGGTTCTCCTTACTAGCTAATGGTTTGCTAAGGTCCTCTTTACTAGTTAATGGTTTGCTAAGGCCTTCTTTACTAGTTAATGGTTTGCTAAGGTCATCTTTACTAGTTAATGGTTTGCTAAGGTTCTCTTTGCTAATGGTTTGCTAAGGTCCTCTCTACTAGTTAATGGTTTGCTAAGGTCCTCTTTACTAGTTAATGGTTTGCTAAGGTTCTCTTTGCTAATGGTTTGCTAAGGTCCTCTTTGTTAATGGTTTGCTAAGGTCCTCTCTACTAGTTAATGGTTTGCTAAGGTCCTCTTTACTAGTTAATGGTTTGCTAAGGTTCTCTTTGCTAATGGTTTGCTAAGGTCCTCTTTGTTAATGGTTTGCTAAGGTCCTCTTTACTAGTTAATGGTTTGCTAAGGTCCTCTTTACTAGTTAATGGTTTACTAAGGTCCTCTTTACTAGTTAATGGTTTGCTAAGGTCCTCTTTACTAGTTAATGGTTTGCTAAGGTCCCCTTTACTAGTTAATGGTTTGCTAAGGTCCTCTTTACTAGTTAATGGTTTGCTAAGGTCCCCTTTACTAGTTAATGGTTTGCTAAGGTCCTCTTTACTAGTTAATGGTTTGCTAAGGTCCTCTTTACTAGTTAATGGTTTGCTAAGGTTCTCTTTGCTAATGGTTTGCTAAGGTCCTCTTTGTTAATGGTTTGCTAAGGTCCTCTCTACTAGTTAATGGTTTGCTAAGGTCCTCTTTACTAGTTAATGGTTTGCTAAGGTTCTCTTTGCTAATGGTTTGCTAAGGTCCTCTTTGTTAATGGTTTGCTAAGGTCCTCTTTACTAGTTAATGGTTTGCTAAGGTCCTCTTTACTAGTTAATGGTTTACTAAGGTCCTCTTTACTAGTTAATGGTTTGCTAAGGTCCTCTTTACTAGTTAATGGTTTGCTAAGGTCCCCTTTACTAGTTAATGGTTTGCTAAGGTCCTCTTTACTAGTTAATGGTTTGCTAAGGTCCCCTTTACTAGTTAATGGTTTGCTAAGGTCCTCTTTACTAGTTAATGGTTTGCTAAGGTCCTCTTTACTAGTTAATGGTTTGCTAAGGTCCTCTTTACTAGTTAATGGTTTGCTAAGGTCGTCTTTACTAGTTAATGGTTTGCTAAGGCCGTCTTTACTAGTTAATGGTTTGCTAAGGTCCTCTTTACTAGTTAATGGTTTGCTAAGGTCCTCTTTACTAGTTAATGGTTTGCTAAGGTCCTCTTTACTAGTTAATGGTTTGCTAAGGTCCTCTTTACTAGTTAATGGTTTGCTAAGGTCCTCTTTACTAGTTAATGGTTTGCTAAGGTCCTCTTTACAACTCTTGGAAACAGGTCATCAGGGCCGGGTGAAACAGGTCATCAGGGCCGGGTGAAGCAGGTCATCAGGGCCGGGTGAAACAGGTCATCAGGGCCGGGTGAAACAGGTCATCAGGGCCGGGTGAAACAGGTCATCAGGGCCGGGTGAAACAGGTCATCAGGGCCGGGTGAAACAGGTCATCAGGGCCGGGTGAAACAGGTCATCAGGGCCGGGTGAAACAGGTCATCAGGGCCGGGTGAAACAGGTCATCAGGGCCGGGTGAAACAGGTCATCAGGGCCGGGTGAAACAGGTCATCAGGGCCGGGTGAAACAGGTCATCAGGGCCGGGTGAAACAGGTCATCAGGGCCGGGTGAAACAGGTCATCAGGGCCGGGTGAAACAGGTCATCAGGGCCGGGTGAAACAGGTCATCAGGGCCGGGTGAAACAGGTCATCAGGGCCGGGTGAAACAGGTCATCAGGGCCGGGTGAAACAGGTCATCAGGGCCGGGTGAAACAGGTCATCAGGGCCGGGTGAAACAGGTCATCAGGGCCGGGTGAAACAGGTCATCAGGGCCGGGTGAAACAGGTCATCAGGGCCGGGTGAAACAGGTCATCAGGGCCGGGTGAAACAGGTCATCAGGGCCGGGTGAAACAGGTCATCAGGGCCGGGTGAAACAGGTCATCAGGGCCGGGTGAAACAGGTCATCAGGGCCGGGTGAAACAGGTCATCAGGGCCGGGTGAAACAGGTCATCAGGGCCGGGTGAAACAGGTCATCAGGGCCGGGTGAAACAGGTCATCAGGGCCGGGTGAAACAGGTCATCAGGGCCGGGTGACTTGTTTGGTTCCAGTCTACTTGTCTGAGAACTACATGTCACAACTACTTTGACCTCGCGTAATTATTCCACCTTTGTAAATATTGATGTCTAGAGTCTACAGAATATCCTGAATTAAGTAGGCAGCGAATATGATAATTTAATATAAATAGGTCGTAGGTAGGATAGCACATTGTAGATAACCCAGTGGATAAGACGGCCCATATGGATGGTCCTGTGATAAGATAGCCTATTATTTTTGTAAAGAGTTCATTGTCACTGTAACTTGCTAAATAATATATTTTGGTCTCAGTCTTTGGACCCATTGGGTACTTCTAATATTTTTACTTCCACTACTTTCTGGGTAATCAGAAAGATAATCTGGTGGTTTAGGTAGCCCGGTAAAACTAGAACACTGCACGAATTATTGTATCAAGGGTAATGGATGTCTATAAATCGACTGGCCATTGTTTAGGAAAGAAATGAGATCAGAATAAGGTTTTCTCTACAAAATGTGCCTCCTCGATTAACATATTAACTTGGACAGGCTTAGCATTCACCGAATTGACAGATTCTTTGATAACATTTTGATAAAATACAGGTAGCCAATTATTCTGACTCCATAAAGATTATTTAGAGAATTATATAACAGTGACAAGACAGTATGCATGTAACTCACTTGATAACAGGCTCAACTCACACACTAAGGGACCAGGGTTCGATCCCCGGACGAATCTAAAAGTCGGTTATGTTTCCTTGTACCTGTTGTCCCACCTGCTCACTTAGCAAGAAGTAGGTACCTGGACGTTAGCCAACTGGTGTAGGTGGCATCCTGGGAGACGTTAAGGACCCTGATGGAAATAAGCCAGTCAAATGACATGGATTTATTCAGTTATAATGGGTTCCTAACCCTTCGGATTAATAATCCGAAGAAACTCCTCTAAATGTATAATTACCCGTTTGTAGCTACAGTAGTAAATTATTAATTATATTCATATGGAATGGGAGGTAATAGCTCCAATATTATAATGGTCGGTACTCTCTAAGACATACGAACACCATCCAGGATTGGGAACAGTAGACTAATACCCAGGTACCTACTTCCTGCTAGGTGAACGTAAGTGAACGTAAGCAGCAGCTATGAGGAGTTTCCTATACGTTTCCACCCACCCAAGGTTGAACCCGAGTCCTTTGGTTTTAAGCTACCACAGAACCACCACTTAATGTCGCAATTATTATTAATTCATTCATAGTCACTTAAAATGATGTGTGTACCCGTGTGTATATGTGTGCTCACCTAATTGTGGTTGCAGGGGTCGATTCATAGCTCCTGGCCCCGTCTCTTCACTGGTCGCTGTATGTGTGTAATAATTACTAGTTGTCAAAGGCACTTGCCGATAGACACATTTTGTGTGTGTGTGTTTTTGTGTACTCACCTAGTTGAGGTTGCAGGGGTCGAGTCCAAGCTCCTGGCCCCGCCTCTTCACTGGTCGCTACTAGGTCACTCTCCCTGAACCGTGAACTTTATCATACCTCTGCTTAAAGCTATGTATGGATCCTGCCTCCACTACATCGCTTCCCAAACTATTCCACTTACTGACTACTCTGTGGCTGAAGAAATACTTCCTAACATCCCTGTGATTCATCTGTGTCTTCAACTTCCAACTGTGTCCCCTTGTTACTGTGTCCAATCTCTGGAACATCCTGTCTTTGTGTATGTGTGTATTTATATTTGTTCTATAGTAGATTTAAAATCGGGTTGTTATAGAGACACTTAATCAAATGTTGTGTACATGTTTTAGCCCATTTGTATTTTGGTATAATGATTATAACTTGATCAACCTGACATTGCCAGTGGTGCCTTATTGCTGGTGAGAGGCTCAAGCTCCGAGGAACGAGAGCTACCGTCCCTTTCCTCGGGTCAAACCTGATTGATTCCCATTCTCCAGACGCAGTGCGATTGATCCCTCTGGGTTTAACGTTACCACATGAATGTACTACTACTATTACTATTATTACTACTACTATTACCACTATTACTATTACTACTACTACTACTAATAATAATAATAATACTTGCAGATCATGAAGTAGACGTGCCAACAGTAAAGGATCTTGACAGAGGTGCCAACAGAGCCATAGTTTGACCCAGGTGTACCAACAGTGTCGTGACCAGGCGTACCAAATGCTAAATCGTGACCCAGGCTAACCAGCAGTTCCAAATAGTGACCCAGGCATACCAAGTGTCAAATCGTGATCCAGTTGTACCAACAGTGACTCAGGCATACCAGCAGTGCCAAATTGTGACCCAGGCGTACCAACAGTGCTAAATCGTGACCAAGCGTACCAAGTGTCAACTCGTAACCCAGATGTATCAACATTGCCAAATCATGACCTAGGCTAACCAGCAGTGCTAAATCATGACTCAAGCATACCAACAGTGTCAGATTGAAACGCAGGCTTACCAATAGTGCTACATCATAACTCTTGTATAGTAACAGTGCCAGATCGTTACCTAGGCGTATCAACTGGCAAATCGTGACTCAAATGTGCCAAGTGCTAGATTGTGACCCAGAAGTGTCAACAGTGACCCAGGGGTACCAGCAGTGCTGGATAGTGACAGGGGTACCAGTTATGTCAGTGACCCAGGGGTACCAGCAGTGCTAGATAGTCACCCAGGAATACCAGCAGTGCTGTTGACCCAAAAGTGCCAATAGTACCAGATTGTCACTCAGTGCTAATAACCTAAAATGGCCAGATTGTGAATCAAAGAGTGCTAACGGTGCTTTATAGTGACTGGCATACCAACTGTGCTGATTGTGATCCAGGCATACTAACTGTGCCAGATTGTGATCCATGCATACCAACAGTTCCAGATTGTAACTGCGTGTACCAGCAGTGCAAGATCTTGGCCCAGCCGTACCAGTAGTGCCAGATTGCAACTCAGGTGTACCAACAGTGCCAGTTTATGATCCAGGTGTACAAACAGTGCAGTATCTTGATCTAGAAGCACCATCAGTGCCAGATCGTGACCCAGACGTGTCAACAGCTCAGGATTTTGACTCAGGCATACCAGTGGTGTAAGATCTTGACTCAAGCATACCAATACTACCACTTCGTAACCCAGGCGTACCAACAGTGCCAGATCGCGAGTTAGGCGTACCAACAGTACCAATTCGTAACCCAGGCGTACCAGCAGTGCCAGATCGTGACTTGGGCGTACCAACAGTACCAATTCGTAACCCAGCTGTACCAACAGTGCCAGGTCGTGATAGGCGTACCAACAGTACCAGTTCGTAACCCAGCTGTACCAACAGTGCCAGATCGTGACAGGCGTACCAACAGTACCAGTTCGTAACCCAGGCGTACCAACAGTGCCAGATCGTGAGTTAGTCGTGTCAACAGCTCAGGATTTTGACTCAGGCATACCAGTGGTGTAAGATCTTGACTCAAGCATACCAATACTACCACTTCGTAACCCAGGCGTACCAACAGTGCCAGATCGCGAGTTAGGCGTACCAACAGTACCAATTCGTAACCCAGGCGTACCAGCAGTGCCAGATCGTGACGGGCGTACCAACAGTACCAATTCGTAACCCAGCTGTACCAACAGTGCCAGGTCGTGATAGGCGTACCAACAGTACCAGTTCGTAACCCAGCTGTACCAACAGTGCCAGATCGTGACAGGCGTACCAACAGTACCAGTTCGTAACCCAGGCGTACCAACAGTGCCAGATCGTGAGTTAGTCGTGCCAACAGTACCAGATCATAACCCAGGCGTACCAACAGTGCCAGATCGTGACTTAGGCGTACCAACAGTGCCAGTTTGTAATCCAGGCTTACCAACAGTGCCAGATCGTGGCTCGGGTTTGCCAACAATAACAGATAGTGACCCAGGAGTACGAATAGTGCCAGATTGTGACCTCAGGTGTACCAGGTGTCAGATCGTGACCCAGGAGTGCCAAATGGAGAAGAGCGTCATTCTTCACACTCTTCTGAGTCTCAGTTTTCCTGTGATGGACGAACATCCACCATCACCGCCTCCATCAACAGGTAAAGTGAGGGAAGACTGGAGGGATGGAGAGAGGGAAGACTGGAGGGATGGAGAGAGGGAAGACTGGAGGGATGGAGAGAGGGAAGACTGGAGGGATGGAGAGAGGGAAGACTGGAGGGATGGAGAGAGGGAAGACTGGAGGCAGAGTGATGGAAGACTGGAGGCAGAGTGAGGGAAAACTAGAGGCAGAGTGATGGAAGACTGGAGGCAGAGTGAGGGAAGACTGGAGGCAGAGTGATGGAAGACTAAAGGCAGAGTGAGGGAAGACTGGAGGCAGAGTGATGGAAGACTGGAGGCAGAGTGAGGGAAGACTGGAGGCAGAGTGATGGAAGACTGGAGGCAGAGTGAGGGAAGACTGGAGGCAGAGTGATGGAAGACTGGAGGCAGAGGGATGGAAGACTGGAGGCAGAGTGAGGGAAGACTAGAGGCAGAGTGATGGAAGACTGGAGGCAGAGTGAGGGAAGACTAGAGGCAGAGTGATGGAAGACTGGAGGCAGAGTGAGGGAAGACTGGAGGCAGAGTGATGGAAGACTGGAGGCAGAGTGAGGGAAGACTGGAGGCAGAGTGAGGGAAGACTGGAGGCAGAGTGAGGGAAGACTGGAGGAAGAGTGATGGAAGACTGGAGGCAGAGTGAGGGAAGACTGGAGGCAGAGTGAGGGAAGACTGGAGGCAGAATGATGGAAGACTGGAAGCAGAGTGATGGAAGACTGGAGGCAGAGCGAGGGAAGACTGGAGGCAGAGTGATGGAAGACTGGAGGCAGAGTGAGGGAAGACTAGAGGCAGAGTGAGGGAAGACTGGAGACAGAGTGAGGGAAAACTGGAGGCAGAGTGATGGAAGACTGGAGGCAGAGTGAGGGAAGACTGGAGGCAGAGTGAGGAAAGACTGGAGACAGAGTGAGGGAAGACTGGAGGCAGAGTGAGGGAAGACTGGAAGCAGAGTGATGGAAGACTGGAGGCAGAGCGAGGGAAGACTGGAGGCAGAGTGATGGAAGACTGGAGGCAGAGTGAGGGAAGACTAGAGGCAGAGTGAGGGAAGACTGGAGACAGAGTGAGGGAAAACTGGAGGCAGAGTGATGGAAGACTGGAGGCAGAGTGAGGGAAGACTGGAGACAGAGTGAGGGAAAACTGGAGGCAGAGTGATGGAAGACTAGAGGCAGAGTGATGGAAGACTGGAGGCAGAGTGATGGAAGACTAGAGGCAGAGTGATGGAAGACTGGAGGCAGAGTGATGGAAGACTAGAGGCAGAGTGATGGAAGACTGGAGGCAGAGTGATGGAAGACTGGAAGCAGAGTGATGGAAGACTGGAGGCAGAGCGAGGGAAGACTGGAGGCAGAGTGATGGAAGACTGGAGGCAGAGTGAGGGAAGACTAGAGGCAGAGTGAGGGAAGACTGGAGACAGAGTGAGGGAAAACTGGAGGCAGAGTGATGGAAGACTGGAGGCAGAGTGAGGGAAGACTGGAGGCAGAGTGAGGAAAGACTGGAGACAGAGTGAGGGAAGACTGGAGGCAGAGTGAGGGAAGACTGGAGACAGAGTGAGGGAAAACTGGAGGCAGAGTGATGGAAGACTAGAGGCAGAGTGATGGAAGACTGGAGGCAGAGTGATGGAAGACTAGAGGCAGAGTGATGGAAGACTGGAGGCAGAGTGATGGAAGACTAGAGGCAGAGTGATGGAAGACTGGAGGCAGAGTGATGGAAGACTGGAGGCAGAGTGATGGAAGACTGGAGGCAGAGTGATGGAAGACTGGAGGCAGAGTGATGGAAGACTGGAGGCAGAGTGATGGAAGACTGGAGGCAGAGTGATGGAAGACTAGAGGCAGAGTGATGGAAGACTGGAGGCAGAGTGATGGAAGACTGGAGGCAGAGTGATGGAAGACTGGAGGCAGAGTGATGGAAGACTAGAGGCAGAGTGATGGAAGACTGGAGGCAGAGTGATGGAAGACTGGAGGCAGAGTGATGGAAGACTGGAGGCAGAGTGATGGAAGACTGGAGGCAGAGTGATGGAAGACGAGGCAGAGTGATGGAAGACTGGAGGCAGAGTGAGGGAAGACTGGAGGCAGAGTGATGGAAGACTGGAGGCAGAGTGATGGAAGACTGGAGGCAGAGTGATGGAAGACTGGAGGCAGAGTGATGGAAGACTGGAGGCAGAGTGATGGAAGACGAGGCAGAGTGATGGAAGACTGGAGGCAGAGTGAGGGAAGACTGGAGGCAGAGTGATGGAAGACTGGAGGCAGAGTGATGGAAGACTGGAGGCAGAGTGATGGAAGACTGGAGGCAGAGTGATGGAAGACTGGAGGCAGAGTGATGGAAGACTGGAGGCAGAGTGATGGAAGACTGGAGGCAGAGTGATGGAAGACGAGGCAGAGTGATGGAAGACTGGAGGCAGAGTGAGGGAAGACTGGAGGCAGAGTGATGGAAGACTGGAGGCAGAGTGATGGAAGACTGGAGGCAGAGTGATGGAAGACTGGAGGCAGAGTGATGGAAGACGAGGCAGAGTGATGGAAGACTGGAGGCAGAGTGAGGGAAGACTGGAGGCAGAGTGATGGAAGACTGGAGGCAGAGTGATGGAAGACTGGAGGCAGAGTGATGGAAGACGAGGCAGAGTGATGGAAGACGAGGCAGAGTGATGGAAGACTGGAGCTACCCCTCCCCTTCCTAGGATCAAACCCGTTTACCAGGCTCTGAACGACTGTTACCTGTTGTTCCCGTTTAGTGACAGTTGCTTGTTGTCCCTTATTCCTGTTTGTTGACTGTTGCCTGTTGTTTCCCCGTTGCTCCTGTTTGTTGACTTACCCGTTGTCTCCCCTTTTCTTCTGTTTGTTGACTTACCCGTTGTCTCCCCGTTGCTTCTGTTTGCTGACCCTTACCTGTTGTCCATGTTTGCTGACACTTACCTATTGCTCCTGTTTGTTGACCCTTAAATGTTGCTCCCGTTGACTCATATCTGTTGTCTCCCCGTTGCTACTGTTGACTTTTACCCGTTGTTCCTGTTGTCTCCCCATTGCCCCTGTTTAAAATTCCGTATTGCTTCAATTTTCAATTATATTATATATTTTTGTCCCTTTCCCATTTTTTCGAAATTAATTTTTTTGGCACGGAATAATCTTTATATTTTTCAGATTGCTACGGGTCCCTGGGGTGCTTCCCTGTGGGCGGTGTGTGGGCGGGGAGAGAGAGACCAGTGTCAGTGGCACCCATGCCACACCACCTCATCACGCCCACATTCTGCTTCCACACGCCCACACGCCCACACTGTCATGTCAGTCTCACTTCCATTATTATTATTTATTATAGCAATAATAATTATAACTAATAAAAATTATTAATTATAATAATAATAATTAATAATTATAATTATTATTGTTGTAATTATGTATGTACATAACTCCAGAATCACTCATCCGATCGAACTGAACTGTCGTGTATGTCAAGGAGGAGCAGACTGTGGCAGCAGCTGCTGTCGTGTGCTGGCGCCAGGTCTTCCTGGTCAAGGCAGTGCCAGCTTCCTGAACTGGCGCCAGGTCTTCCTGGTCAGTGAAGTCAGTCCCAGCTTCCTGAACTGGCGCCAGGTCTTCCTGGTCAGTGAAGTCAGTCCCAGCTTCCTGGACTGGCGCCAGGTCTTCCTGGTCAGTGAAGTCAGTCCCAGCTTCCTGGACTGGCGCCAGGTCTTCCTGGTCAGTGAAGCCAGTTCCAGCTTCCTGGACTGACGCCAGGTCTTCCTGGTCAGTGAAGTCAGTCTCAACTTCCTGGACTGGCGCCAGGTCTTCCTGGTCAGTGAAGCCAGTTCCAGCTTCCTGGACTGACGCCAGGTCTTCCTGGTCAGTGAAGCCAGTCTCAACTTCCTGGACTGGCGCCGGGTCTTCCTGGTCAGTGAAGCTAGTCTCAACTTCCTGGACTGGCGCCAGGTCTTCCTGGTCAGTGAAGCTAGTCTCAACTTCCTGGACTGGCGCCAGGTCTTCCTGGTCAGTGAAGCTAGTCTCAATTTCCTGGGCTGGCGCCAGGTCTTCCTGGTCAGTGAAGCTAGTTTCAACTTCCTGGACTGGCGCCAGGTCTTCCTGGTCAGTGAAGCTAGTCTCAACTTCCTGGACTGGCGCCAGGTCTTCCTGGTCAGTGAAGCCAGTCTCAACTTCCTGGACTGGCGTCAGGTCTTCCTGGTCAGTGAAGCCAGTCCCAGCTTCATGGACTGGCGCCAGGTCTTCCTGGTCATTGAAGCCAGTCTCAACTTCCTGGACTGGCGCCAGGTCTTCCTGGTCACTGAAGCCAGTCTCAACTTCCTGGGCTGGCGCCAGGTCTTCCTGGTCACTGAAGCCAGTCCCAGCTTCATGGAATGGCGCCAGGTCTTCCTGGTCAGTGAAGCCAGTCTCAACTTCCTGGACTGGCGTCAGGTCTTCCTGGTCAATGAAGCCAGTCCCAGCTTCATGGACTGGCGCCAGGTCTTCCTGGTCATTGAAGCCAGTCTCAACTTCCTGGACTGGCGCCAGGTCTTCCTGGTCACTGAAGCCAGTCTCAACTTCCTGGGCTGGCGCCAGGTCTTCCTGGTCACTGAAGCCAGTCCCAGCTTCATGGACTGGCGCCAGGTCTTCCTGGTCAGTGAAGCCAGTTTCAGCTTCCTGGACTGGCGTCAGGTCTTCCTGGTCAGTGAAGCCAGTCTCAACTTCCTGGACTGGCGCCAGGTCTTCCTGGTCAGTGAAGCCAGTCCCAGCTTCATGGACTGGCGCCAGGTCTTCCTGGTCAGTGAAGCCAGTTTCAGCTTCCTGGACTGGCGTCAGGTCTTCCTGGTCATTGAAGCCAGTCTCAACTTTCTGGACTGGCGTCAGGTCTTCCTGGTTAGTGAAGCCAGTTCCAGCTTCCTGGACTGGCGCCAGGTCTTCCTGGTCACTGAAGCCAGTTTCAACTTCCTGGACTGGCGCCAGGTCTTCCTGGTCATTGAAGCCAGTCTCAACTTCCTGGACTGGCGTCAGGTCTTCCTGGTTAGTGAAGCCAGTTCCAGCTTCCAGGACTGGCGCCAGGTCTTCCTGGTCACTGAAGCCAGTCTCAACTTCCTGGGCTGGCGCCAGGTCTTCCTGGTCACTGAAGCCAGTCCCAGCTTCATGGGCTGGCGCCAGGTCTTCCTGGTCAGTGAAGCCAGTCTCAACTTCCTGGACTGGCGCCAGGTCTTCCTGGTCAGTGAAGCCAGTCTCAACTTCCTGGACTGGCGCCAGGTCTTCCTGGTCAGTGAAGCCAGTCTCAACTTCCTGGACTGGCGTCAGGTCTTCCTGGTCAGTGAAGCCAGTCCCAGCTTCATGGACTGGCGCCAGGTCTTCCTGGTCAGTGAAGCCAGTTTCAGCTTCCTGGACTGGCGTCAGGTCTTCCTGGTCATTGAAGCCAGTCTCAACTTTCTGGACTGGCGTCAGGTCTTCCTGGTTAGTGAAGCCAGTTCCAGCTTCCTGGACTGGCGCCAGGTCTTCCTGGTCACTGAAGCCAGTTTCAACTTCCTGGACTGGCGCCAGGTCTTCCTGGTCATTGAAGCCAGTCTCAACTTCCTGGACTGGCGTCAGGTCTTCCTGGTTAGTGAAGCCAGTTCCAGCTTCCAGGACTGGCGCCAGGTCTTCCTGGTCACTGAAGCCAGTCTCAACTTCCTGGGCTGGCGCCAGGTCTTCCTGGTCACTGAAGCCAGTCCCAGCTTCATGGGCTGGCGCCAGGTCTTCCTGGTCAGTGAAGCCAGTCTCAACTTCCTGGACTGGCGCCAGGTCTTCCTGGTCAGTGAAGCCAGTCTCAACTTCCTGGACTGGCGCCAGGTCTTCCTGGTCAGTGAAGCCAGTCTCAACTTCCTGGACTGGCGTCAGGTCTTCCTGGTCAGTGAAGCCAGTCTCAACTTCCTGGACTGGCGCCAGGTCTTCCTGGTCAGTGAAGCCAGTCCCAGCTTCCTGGACTGGCGCCAGGTCTTCCTGGTCAGTGAAGCCAGTCCCAGCTTCCTGGACTGGCGCCAGGTCTTCCTGGTCAGTGAAGCCAGTTCCAGCTTCTTGGACTAGCGTTGATAACTTGCAAAAGCCTCTGCGGTCTGGCTTCAACTCAAAAAAAATGTATATATATATATATATATATATATATATATATATATATATATATATATATATATATATATATATATATATATATATAATGTGCCTAAAAATTCGACGTCTTGTGGAGAGTGAAATTCACGTCTGCAAAATTGTGTGAAATTTCCATTGGCTTGCAGTCATCTTAGGGTCAGCACAGTTCCCATTAAATTTTAATTTGTGTGTGGGCGGGGGGAATTTAGATTTTAGATTTTGCCACCGAAGTGGCTAGTTTATTGTGCACCCCATATCCATCCTGTGGACGGTAGCGCAAGAGCATATGGATACACAAAAGGCCTAGGAACTAGGCCCCAAAATGGTTAACATTCTACATATGGATTTATATCTACATATCTACATATCACTTATCTGTTACAAGCAAATTTAGGAAATTTGCTTAGTATATCTGGTATCTTATTTTCATTAATAAGATATCTTGACATGTCACATAGGTTATTATACTGTCTGTCTCTGTATTCCTCAATAAGTGGACAATTAAGCACATAGTGTTCAAGACAGTGACCATATGCCTGATCACATAATTTACATTTAGTTTGATCATCATCTGTGTGTCTCCCAAACTGCCAGAAGTACTTGTAACCAAGCCTAAGTCTGGCCACTACAACATCACACTGCCAGAAGTACTTGTAACCAAGCCTAAGCCTGGCCACTACAACATCAAACTGCCAGAAGTACTTGTAACCAAGCCTAAGCCTGGCCACTACAACATCACACTGCCAGAAGTACTTGTAACCAAGCCTAAGTCTGGCCACTACAACATCACACTGCCAGAAGTATTTGTAACCAAGCCTAAGCCTGGCCACTACAACATCACACTGCCAGAAGTACTTGTAACCAAGCCTAAGCCTGGCCACTACAACATCACACTGCTAGAAGTACTTGTAACCAAGCCTAAGTCTGGCCACTACAACATCAAACTGCCAGAAGTACTTGTAACCAAGCCTAAGCCTGGCCACTACAACATCAAACTGCCAGAAGTACTTGTAACCAAGCCTAAGCCTGGCCACTACAACATCACACTGCCAGAAGTACTTGTAACCAAGCCTAAGCCTGGCCACTACAACATCAAACTGCCAGAAGTACTTGTAACCAAGCCTAAGCCTGGCCACTACAACATCACACTGCCAGAAGTACTTGTAAACAAGCCTAAGTCTGGCCACTACAACATCACACTGCCAGAAGTATTTGTAACCAAGCCTAAGCCTGGCCACTACAACATCACACTGCCAGAAGTACTTGTAACCAAGCCTAAGCCTGGCCACTACAACATCACACTGCCAGAAGTACTTGTAACCAAGCCTAAGTCTGGCCACTACAACATCAAACTGCCAGAAGTACTTGTAACCAAGCCTAAGCCTGGCCACTACAACATCAAACTGCCAGAAGTACTTGTAACCTAGCCTAAGCCTGGCCACTACAACATCACACTGCCAGAAGTACTTGTAACTAAGCCTAAGCCTAGCCACTACAACATCACACTGCCAGAAGTACTTGTAACCAAGCCTAAGTCTGGCCACTACAACATCAGCAGTGCAATAAATATATATTTTTTTAATCTTCGAAATTTTTGACTGGGGCGAGGGGGGCGTTGACCCCCGAAACAGCCACCAGGTACTTGAATTTAACCTACAGTGATGGAATCGTATTTATGTGGGCAAAATAAGTGTGAGTCGGGTTCTTGTATGATGGCTGTCAACGGATTGCTCGTCACGTATGAATCCTTCTGAATCCGGATTCGTAGATGCTCAATCGTTCGGGGGCGTACGTGAGGCGTTGTGTGTGCGCGCGCGTGTCTGTACTCACCTATATGTACTCACATCTTTGTGGTTGCAGGGGTCGAGTCTTAGCTTCTAGCCCCGCCTCTTCACTGGTTGCTACTAGGTCCTCTCTCTCACTGCTCCATGAGCTTTATCAAACCTCGTCTTAAAACTATGTATGGTTCCTGCCTCCACTACGTCACTTTCTAGGCTATTCCACTGCCTGACAACTCTATGACTGAATAAATACTTCCTAATATCCCTTTGATTCATCTGAGTCTTCAGTTTCCAATTGTGACCTTGTTTCTGTGTTCCATCTCTGTCCTGTCTCTGTCCACCTTATCTATTCCTCTCAGTATTTTGTATGTCGTTATCATGTCTCCCCTGACCGTCCTGTCCTCCAGTGTCGTCAGGCCGATTTCCCTTAACCTTTCTTCGTAGGACATTCCCCTTAGCTCTGGAGCTAGCCTTGTTGCAAACCTTTGCACTTTCTCTAATTTCTTGATGTGCTTGACCAGGTGTGGGTTCCAAACTGGTGCTGCATGCTCCAGTATGGACCTGACGTACACGTGTACAGTGTCTTGAACGATTCCTTACTAAGGTATCGGAACGCTGTTCTCAGGTTTGCCAGGCGCCCATATGCTGCAGCAGTTATCTGGTTGATGTGTGCTTCCAGAGACCGGAGACGTGCTCGGTGTTATACTCACCCCAAGATCTTTCTCTTTAAGCGAGGTATGCAGTCTTTGGCCACCTAGCCTATACTCCGTCAGCGGTCTTCTGTGCCCTTCCCCGATCTTCATGACTTTGCATTTGGCAGGGTTAAATTCGAGAAGCCAGTTGCTGGACCAGGTGTCCAGTCTGTCCAGGTCTCTTTGTAGTCTTGCCTGATCCTCATCTAATTTAATTCTCCTCATTAACTTCACATCAATTGCAAACAGGGACACTTCTAAGTCTATCCTTCCGTCATGTCATTCACATATACCAAAAATAGCACTGGTCCTAGGACTGACCCCTGTGGGACCCCGCTCGTCACAGGCGGCCACTGTGATGTGTGTGTGTGTGTGCTCACCTATTTGTTGTTGCAGGGGTCGATTCATAGCTCTTGGCCCCACCTCTTCGCTAGTTATTAGGTCCACTCTTTCCCTGCTCCTAGAGCTTTATCATGTGTGTGTGTGTGTGCATTCGCTGGCGTCTGCGTGTACATGTGTCAGCTCTGTGTGTGTGTTAGGGGTCACGTCCGCCCACGCACGCCCACGCAGCACCTCGTGGGCGGCGCCTGTGGGTCTAGTGCAGAGACAGAAGGCTAGCTCAAGTGGCCAGAGAGAGAGTGGGACAGTCTTCACGAGGAAGCACCCAAACTGTATGGGTCATTTAACTCATGGGGAATAGGAAGCAGTCAGGTTTAATCCGAGGAAGGGGAGAGGAGCTCCGAATGCTTGGATTAAAGATACCGTCACCAGCATCAAAGACAATTTTTCATCTTGTTAAAAGAGACATACACAAACGTTCTGTAAACTTGACGTTAAATTTAGTACATTTATTGCAGGAAGCGTTTCGCCACGGGGCGAAACGTTTCCTGTAATATATTGACCTGTTATACTTGAATGGTCTACAATACCGACAAAATGAAAATTAAACACACGTGCAGCATCTGAGTATCTTATTGTAGACGTTTCGCCCTCCAGTGGCTTATCAATACAAGTTGAAGGACATAATGGGAAGACAGTAGAACTATATACAAAAGATGAGGTAAACAGTCCCTCAACCTGGAGTCGACGACATCGACTCCAGGTTGTCTTCTTACTGTTGCTTCAGCGTCATATTGTTCCAGATTATGGAACTGAACTCTTCTCCAGGCTGAGGGACTGACCACCACAAATACTTTTTCTCCAAGGTTGATGGACTGATTACATCTTTATTTCACTGTATTTGACTGAAGAGGCCTACTGTATAGGTGAAACATTTCATCAATAAAGATAGCGAACTGTTGCACATGTCTTGATCTTCAGCTTATCGGTATTATAAACCATTTTTAGAACATCAAAGCTTTTTTTTTTCAGCATTCCAGTATTTTTGGCTTGACTGAGGTGATAAGATGAGATAGGATAAGATTTCGTTTGGATTTTTAACCTCGGAGGGTTAGCCACCCAGAATAACCCAAGAAAGTTAGTGCGTCATTGAGGACTGTCTTATTTCCATTGTGGTCCTCAATCTTGTCCCCCAGGATGCCACCCACACCAGTCGACTAACACCCAGGTACCCATTTGCTGATAGGTAAACAGGACAACAGGTGTAAGGAAACACGTCGAAATTTTTCCACCTCACCTAGATTCGAACCCGGTCCCTTCGTGTGTGAAGCGAGAGCTTTAGCCACTTGGCCACCTAGATGGCCACCTAGATGACCTCCTAGATGACCCGACACACTAACTTGAGTCACGTCTTCCAGTCACTGTTATGGTTCATCAAGAATAACTTCAAAGACTTTACAGCACTTGGGGAAATGGCAAGGAATCAGGTTTAGTCCTGGGCACTCGTAAACTTCCCTCCCTAGTGGGTTGAATGCTCAAAAGTAACCTTTCGAACGTGTGAGTTCCTGGCGTGTCGAACGTGTGAGTTCCTGGTGTGTCGAACGTGTGAGTTCCTGGTGTTTCGAACGTGTGAGTTCCTGGTGTTTCGAACGTGTGAGTTCCTGGTGTTTCGAACGTGTGAGTTCCTGGTGTTTCGAACGTGTGAGTTCCTGGTATTTCGAACGTGTGAGTTCCTGGTGTGTCGAACGTGTGAGTTCCTGGTGTTTCGAACGCGTGAGTTCCTGGTGTGTCAAACGTGTGAGTTCCTGGTGTGTCGAACGTGTGAGTTCCTGGTATTTCGAACGTGTGAGTTCCTGGTATTTCGAACGTGTGAGTTCCTGGTGTTTCGAACGTGTGAGTTCCTAGTGTTTCGAACGTGTGAGCTCCTGGTGTTTCGAACGTGTGAGTTCCTGGTGTTTCGAACGTGTGAGTTCCTAGTGTTTCGAACGTGTGAGTTCCTGGTATTTCGAACGTGTGAGTTCCTGGTATTTCGAACGTGTGAGTTCCTGGTGTTTCGAACGCGTGAGTTCCTAGTGTTTCGAACGTGTGAGCTCCTGGTGTTTCGAACGTGTGAGTTCCTGGTATTTCGAACGTGTGAGTTCCTGGTGTTTCGAACGTGTGAGTTCCTAGTGTTTCGAACGTGTGAGTTCCTGGCATTTCGAACGTGTGAGTTCCTGGTATTTCGAACGTGTGAGTTCCTGGTATTTCGAATGTGTGAGTTCCTGGTGTTACGAACATATGAGTACCTGGTGTTTCGAACGTGTGAGTTGCTGGTGTTTCGAACGTATGAGTTCCTGGTGTTTCGAACGTATGAGTTCCTGGTGTTTCGAACGTATGAGTTCTTGGTGTTTCGAACGTATGAGTTCCTGGTGTTTCGAACACGTGGTGCTGAGTCAACACAGTTGTTGGTGCATTCGTGGAGGTGTTGCTTGATCTGTGTTTATACCCTGAGATGAGGATATATATCCCCAGAGGTGTATAACTGTGTCTGTATACTCTAAGAGCCATGTATCTGTGTATATACATACCGTGAGAAATATACATCTTTATGCATACAGCCTGATAGGTGTATATATAGATATATATATATATATATATATATATATATATATATATATATATATATATATATATATATATATATATATATATATACCCTGAGAGGTATCTAAGTATACCTTGAGAGGAATGTGTATATATACTCTGAAAGGTGTTTCTGTGTATATATACTTTTATCTCTATTTTAGCCATTAAAATTTTATTGATGTTAACGTAGAGGTGAACTGCAATTTTTAATTACCTTCGTGTAGGTGATAGGCTATGAACTGCGTGTTTAATGACTCGAATATAGTTGATATTTTAAACCTAACAAACCAAATCTGTTCATGTTTCTCCCTAAGGCATTTCTCATCATAATACAGGTAAAGGGCTCTTGATCCCAAAAAGTGGAGCCACCCTCCCCTTCCTCGTCTCCAACCTGATTCCTCTCATTTCTAAACGCGGTAAACGACCCCTGTGTGCCAAGCGTTTTACAAAATATAATGCCGTTATCGTATGACCCTTGTGGATAAAGCGGTTATTTTTTATTGTGATTGATTACTAAGAACATAAAGGAGGAACACTGCAGCAGGCCTACTGGCCTATACTTGGCAAGTCCTTGCTGTATAGCTCTTGTGGCCCAACTCATTATCAGTGTTGAAGATTAATACACATGTGTGATAGTTGGGTACCTCTATGGTCTTCATCTTTCATGGTCTGGAACGATATCGTTCCAGACCATGGAGCTGAACTCTTCTCCAGGCTGAGGGACTAACTACCTCAAATACTTTCCAGTGCTGATGGACTGATTATATCATCTTTATTTCATCACTACTACTCCCTTTGTATCTGACTGAAGAAGTCTGTGTAGGCCAAACGTTTTATCAATAAAGATATCCAACTGCTGTACAGTATGTTGTACCATTTTCAATCAGTCTACCCAAGGAGTAGCAGCGCTGTACAGCCCTTGTGGCTTAGCGCTTCTTTTTGATTATAATAATAATAATAATAATACCCAAGGAGTAGCCTTAATAACGCTGTTAACTCAAGTAAAAGTCCTACTCAGATCCAAACCTCTCTATCATGTATTTATCCAACCTAAAAATAATTGATTTTATAAGTAAGGTCTGTTAAATACTCGCGTACCTTACACCCAGGTAGATCTGTTTTTGACTTGATAAAGTCCACTGTGTGGGCGAAACGTTGTCAAAAAAAGGATCACATTATACTGCTTATGTGTTTATTTTTTCCAATGTCTGTTAAATGGAGGGTTAACTCTCTTAATTTTCTTCTCTAGATTCTGGATCCTCAGGATTTCTTCAGCATCTATAACTCCAGCCTGGACCCCAGCGCCCCGCTCCTGCTGCTTACCCATGGGTTAGTATTGTACTCGTTGATAACACGCATCTGCAACTGTCAGGTACCTTTATTCCGAAACGTTTCGCCTACACAGTAGGCTTCTTCAGTCAAATACAGAAACAGTAGAGATGTGAAGACGATGTAATCAGTCCATGTGGTCAGTCCCTCAGCCTGGAGAAGAGTTGAGCTCCATGGAGCTGAGGGTCTGACCATCTCAAATTCCGTTTCTCCAAGGTATTGATGGATTGATTAAATCATCTTTATTTCACTTTCACTACTCCTTTTGTATGTGACTGAAGAAACCTACTGTGTAGGCCAAACATTTTATCAATAAAGATACCTAACTGTTTCACATAGTCTTAATAATTTTTCCTAGCACACATTTAAGCGCTATCATAAATAATAGCGACAAGTTAATCAGTCTCACTCTAGTTCTAGAGAGGTTCAGTCCCAGTCATTCCAGTTTTAGGTTGAATATGTGAAAATATAATAATACTGGCAGAATTACCGACAATGTTGGGTAAGAGGACACAAGTGCAACTAATGTGATATTTTATTGTGGCAACGTAAAAATTCATTCACTTCCTCCGTTGGCATACTGTAGGGTTATACTGCACCTCTCTTGTTTACATTTTTTGTGTACATGTTCATTAATAACCCAGATGATAGAAACTCGGGAGATTAATTGGTCTGTATATTTCCACCTCCTTCTGGGGTCCTCTTCTCTACAGGATTATATCCTGCTAGCCAGGAGGCCCAAGGTTTTATTTTCAGTGGGTACGACTCTTCACCACAAGTGAGTTTATAAGTGGGAGTTATTTTCAGTCCTGAGGGTTATAACTTCTCACTTGTCTATAACACTGCATTTCTGGCTTTACCCATCACAATAATCTTCGCAGGTCATTCATAGCACCTCGGCGTTGACCAAATATGTTTGATGGATTATTTTTATAAGTTTTGTGGCTATTCCCACTCCAAAATTATGTCGATTATGAACTCTGAGTGGTCCTGAGGGAGGGGAGGGCCCTGGAGGGGTCCTGAGGGAGGGGGAGGGCACTGGAGTGGTCCTGAGGTGGGGGAGGGAACTGGAGTGGTGGTGAGGGGAGCCACTGTAGTTAGTTTAACATGTTTATTATGCACCCCATACCCATCCTTTGGGCGGTAGTCACCCCATACCCATCCTGTGAGCGGTAGTCACTCCATACCCATCCTTTGGGCGGCAGTCACCCCATACCCATCCTGTTGGCGGTAGTCAAAAGATTACAAAGGTACATAATGGGTCCAGGGACTGGACCCCAAAGTTATGATAGCTGAACTAGTTACAAAGGCAATGAATCATCAACATGTCTATACATGGTTATAATCATGAACAAATTACAAAGTAATGAGCATTTCACACGTTCACACCCGGTCACAGCTATAATGAGTTATTAGTGCAAATATTAATTGTTGGGTCACAGATACAGGGGCTGTCACTCGACCCCTGCAACCACAACCAGGTGAGGACACACACATACACACACACGCACACAGGAACTTCCTGCAGGAGGTTCCGTGGGACAGAGAACTGGCAGGAAAGCCAGTAAATGAAATGATGGAATATGTAACAACAAAATGCAAGGAGGCAGTGGAAAGGTTTATTCCCAAGGGCAACAGAAACAATGGGAAGACCAGAACGAGCCCCTGGTTTACCCGACGGTGTAAGGAGGCAAAAACAAAGTGCAATAGAGAATGGAAAAAGTACAGAAGGCAGAGAACACATGAAAATAGGGAGATTAGTCGCAGAGCCAGGAACGAGTATGCACAGGTAAGGAGGGAGGCCCAGCGACAGTATGAAAATAACATAGCATCGAAAATCAAGACTGACCCAAAACTGTTGTATAGCCACATCAGGAGGAAGACAACAGTCAAAGACCAGGTGATCAGACTGAGGACAGAAGATGGAGAACTCAGAAGAAATGATCAGGAGGTATGTGAGGAGCTAAACAGGAGATTTAAGGAAGTTTTTACAGTAGAGACAGGAAGGGTTCTGGGAAGACAGCACAGAAGGGAACATCAATAGGGAATATACCAACAAGTGTTGGATGACATACGAACAACCGAGGAGGAGGTGCAGAAGCTGCTAAGTGACCTTGATACCTCAAAGGCGATGGGACCGGACATCTCCCAGTGGGTCCTTAGAGAAGGAGCAGAGATGCTGTGCAAGCCCCTAACCACAATCTTCAACACATCCCTTGAAACTGGGCAACTACCTGAGAAATGGAAGACAGCAGATATAGTCCCCATATTTAAGAAAGGA
Organism: Cherax quadricarinatus; assembly: GCF_038502225.1. NCBI lineage: Eukaryota > Metazoa > Arthropoda > Malacostraca > Decapoda > Parastacidae > Cherax > Cherax quadricarinatus. The sequence continues at coordinate 4,286,664 of NC_091296.1, read as the reverse complement.
AACAGAAATGAGGCACTAAACTACAGACCTATGTCTCTGACATGTATTGTGTGCAAAGTCATGGAGAAGATTATCAGGAGGAGAGTGGTGGAACACCTGGAATGGAACAAGATTATAAATGAAAACCAGCATGGCTTCATGGAAGGCAAATCCTGTGTCACAAACCTTCTGGAGTTTTATGACAGGGTAACAGAAGTAAGGCACGAGAGAGAGGGGTGGGTTGACTGCATTTTTCTAGACTGCAGGAAGGCCTTTGACACAGTTCCCCACAAGAGATTAGTGCAGAAGCTGGAGGATCAGGCGCATATAACAGGGAGGGCACTGCAATGGATCAGTGAATACCTGACAGAGAGGCAACAACGAGTCACGGTACGTGAAGAGGTATCACAGTGGGCGCCTGTGACGAGCAGGGTCCCACAGGGGTCAGTTCTAGGACCAGTGCTATTTTTGATATATGCGAACGACATGATGGAAAGAATAGACTCTGAAGTGTCCCTATTTGCAGATGATGTGAAGCTGATGAGAAGAATTAAATCGGATGAGGATGAGGCAGGACTGCAAAGAGACCTGGACAGGCTAGACATGTGGTCCAGAAGCTGGCTTTTCGAATTCAACCCTGCCAAATGCAAAGTCATGAAGATTGGGGAGGGGCAAAGAAGACCTCAGACAGAGTATAGGCTAGGTGAACAAAGACTACAGACCTCACTCAGGGAGAAAGACCTTGGGGTGACCATAACACCGAGCACGTCACCGGAGGCACACATCAACCAAATAACTGCTGCAGCATACGGGCGCCTGGCAAACCTGAGAATAGCGTTCCGATACCTTAATAAGGAATCGTTCAAGACACTGTACACTGTGTATGTTAGGCCCATATTGGAGTATGCAGCACCAGTTTGGAACCCACACCTGGTCAAGCACGTCAAGAAGTTAGAGAAAGCACAAAGGTTTGCAACAAGGCTAGTCCCAGAGCTCAGGGAATTGTCTTACGAGGAAAGGTTGAGGGAAATTGGACTGACAACACTGGAGGACAGAAGGGTCAGGGGAGACATGATAACGACATACAAGATACTGCGGGGAATAGACAAGGTGGACAGAGATAGGATGTTCCAGAGAAGGGACACAGAAACAAGGGGTCACAACTGGAAGCTGAAGACTCAGACGAGTCACAGGGACGTTAGGAAGTATTTCTTCATTCATAGAGTCGTCAGGAAGTGGAGGCAGGAACCATACATAGTTTAAAGAAGAGGTATGACAAAGCTCAGGAAGCAGAGAGGGAGAGGACCTAGTAGCAATCAGTGAAGAGGCGGGGCCAGGAGCTGAGTCTCGACCCCTGCAACCACAATTAGGTGAGTACAATTAGGTGAGTATACACACACACACACACACACACACACACACACGCACACGGAGACACTGGAGTAGTCCTTATCCCTATATTAACCTTCAATAAGGGGCAGGTGCCTTGATACTGATTTTGGGCTCTTGATCCAAAGAAATGTAGGTACCCTTTCTCCCCTTAGGTCAAAACTAATTGTCACCATCTCCTGCTGCTGCTGCTGTTGCTGCTGCTGCTGCTGCTGCTGCTGCTGCTGCTGCTGCTGCTGCTGCTGCTGCTGCTGCTGTCGTTGCTGCTGCTGTCGTTGCTGCTGCTGTCGTTGCTGCTGCTGTCGTTGCTGCTGCTGTTGCTGTGAGGTCCTTCAGTACTGGGGTATACAATACACTCTGGCTAGACATAAACAACTTAAGATCGTAATGTTTTTGTGAGTGGAGGGCAGAGAGGGAGAGACGGACGATCCATACATAACTTTAAGAAGAGGTACGATAATGTTCTTGTAGCAAGGTGTGTGTGGACCTAGTAACACACTAACACACACACACACACACACACACACACACACACACACACACACACACACACACACACACACACACACACAGACGGACCATGGGTCGTCACTGATACCTTCTGCCTGGCCTCAGGAAATTTTCCCTCCTATCTGTTGCCGTCTTGCAACATAGCATAGCTCCTGACGACGCACAAGAGTGCGAAAGATCCATAACTAAACATTTCCATCCTCGTGTGGCTTGTTCTGTATATATATAATATAAAAGCAGTAACGTAGTGCATTAACATAGGAATTTAAGATGGGTGATGATAAGCTGAGCAAGGTGTAAGGTGGAGGAGGTCAGGCTACTGACTCCTTGCGGGTTTAGTGCTTCCACCGTGAATATATATGATGGTGGTGGGAGAATAGTTTCAGGTCCCTGGTGCAGACATGTTAAGTAATGTCTAGACGTGAGTAGTCTGTGGTGATTAATATAATCACCACAGACTACTCACGTCTAGACATTACTTTGCATGACTGCACCAGGGTGATGGACCAGGGTAGTGGACCTGGTCTAGACACTTATTTTGTGTCTAGACCAGGACCACCACACTGGTCCACCACCCTGGTCCACCACACTGGTCCATCACATTTGTTCATCACCCTGCTCCACACTAGTTCGCCACACTGCTCACCCTGGTCCACCACACTGGTCCATCCTGGTCCACCACCCTGGTCCATCACTGCTCATCTTGGTCATCACACTGGACCATCCTGGTCCATCACACTGGACCATTCTGGTCCCTCCTTCATGAGAAGATTGCCTTGTTACTGGCCACGGGCTTTACTTCCAAAGATCTGTAAATACTCCCGTCGGATCAGACGTTATTACCTGCCCTTCCCCAGGTGGTGCATGACCCTTACAGGTTTACCGCTTCCCTTTGAAAATAACGGTCATGTAGATGTTTGTCTTCATAAAACTCCTGTTTGTTCTGCTGGAACTTTTGGATACAGTAAACGCTGTTATGTTGACCAGGGAGGCTGTGACCACGTCTATGTAGGTCTGTATCAACCTGTTGGTATTGTATACCATTATCAACAGGTTAATGAGACACGTGTGCAACAGTTAGGTATCTTTATTCCGAAACATTTCGACACACAGTGGCTTCATCAGTCCAATACTAAGAAGAATGGTGAAGATCAGGAGTAGTTTGAAGTAATCAGTCCTTCGGCCTGGAGTTGATTACAAAAGACTCCTAGCCATAGTCGCCTGACACCCAGGTATTTACTACTGGATAAACAGAGTCAACATGGGTAAGAATTCACGGTTTGAACTCAGGTTCATCAGTTAAGCTGAGGACACTACCATCTAAGTCCTCAGTCACGTACTGGGGTAAAGATCCAATCATTTAGAACAAGCCTTTATTTGAAGGTTTAACTTTGTGCATAGCGTAATCAAGTCATGATTAAGCTCTTCTTAAATAGTTGGTTAATTGGGTTCAAAGGTTAATCGACTATACGAGAGTAATTAAGGCTACGTGTCACCTTTACATCACCAGTGAAGAATACTTGAATCCCTAAAATACGGATTAAATTAATTTTTTTTTCAAGGCACCGGCCGTATCCCAGCGAGGCAGGGTGACCCAAAAAGAAAAACGAAAGATTTCCTTTTTAAATTCATTAATGTATACAGGAGAAGGGGTTACTAGCCCCTTGCTCCCGGTATTTCAGTCGCCTCTTACGACAATCATGGCTTACGGAGGAAGAATTCTGCTCCACTTCCCCATGGAGATAACAAGAACTATTAAGAAAACATAAGAAAATCCATATAGATGTGTAAACATACATGAATGTGTAGTGACCTAAGTGTAAGTAGAAGTAGCAAGATCTTGTCAGCGTGTCAGCGTGCCTCGTTGCGCTCCGGGTTTTCTGGTGTTTTAAGATTAAGATTTCGTTGGGATTTTTAACCCCGGAGGGTTAGCCACCCAGGATAACCCAAGAAAGTCAGTGCGCCATCGAGGACTGTCTAACTTATTTCCATTGGGGTCCTTAATCTTGTCCCCCAGGATGCGACCCACACCAGTCGACTAACACCCAGGTACCTATTTGCTGCTAGGTGAACAGGACAACAGGTGTAAGGAAACGTGTCGAAATGTTTCCACCCCCCGGGAATCGAACCCGGGCCCTCCGTGTGTGAAGCGGGAGCTTTAGCCACCAGGCCACCGGGTCGCTCTTACGTGCTAGAACTTTAATTTGTGCCATCAGTCCTATACGATACATCCCTCTAGCGCCTGGAACCAATCTTGGGCGGAAAACATTATATACTGAGTCAAAAAAGGAGAATTAGTGTGCACTACCCAGCAGAGTTTACTGCCAGAGGGGAATCATAGGCCTAGTGTGCCGTGTGCAAAATAATAATAATAGAACTTTTCTTTGTCAGAGGAAAGAAAGTCTCCCTGATAACATTGTGTTTAAACAGTGTATAGTGTATACTACAGTGGCTCCCTAGTATATAGATGATAAAGGCTAAAGTGTCATTTGAAAACAGGTGAATTTGTAAATGAAGTCATAAGCCTATAGAGGCAGGTGCCAGAAGTCGCCAGAAACTTACCACAGTGGTCAGCTGTTTTAAAAATCTTCCTGGCCTGCTAGTGTACTCGCATATAATCTTCCTGGCCTGCTAGTGTACTCGCATATAATCTTCCTGGCCTGCTAGTGTACTCGCATATAATCTTCCTGGCCTGCTAGTGTACTCGCATATAATCTTCCTGGCCTGCTAGTGTACTCGCATATAATCTTCCTGGCCTGCTAGTGTACTCGCATATAATCTTCCTGGCCTGCTAGTGTACTCGCATATAATCTTCCTGGCCTGCTAGTGTACTCGCATATAATCTTCCTGGCCTGCTAGTGTACTCGCATATAATCTTCCTGGCCTGCTAGTGTACTCGCATATAATCTTCCTGGCCTGCTAGTGTACTCGCATATAATCTAGTGATACCAGTGAATAGCAGAATACAGTGTTGTAGTAGCAACTAACCAGTATTATAATGGTACTTAGTGGAGTGGAGTGACTTTCATTAGTTTCTTTTTTCTTGAAATACCAGACGAATACTGTGATTTTCATATAACCTGTAGTTACCAGCGGTCGCAATATACACAACGAGAAGCAATTATTACTACAGAAAAAGCGTCCTTCCTCCAAAATTTCCACCAGTCAACTATAGTGATAATATAGCATTTATTGTGGTGGAGACGAGAAAAAACTAGAAAAGCTAGATACAGCGATTGATAAACAAGGGTTGAGGCTCGACCGTTCGTCACTGTAGGAGCTGCCAGCAATCACCGGTTCTTCAACACGCAAGTTATACTTTTGTATCAATCAAATCACATATTATTCGGGTAGATAATTAACAGTAGATCCTTCATGTGTTAGCCCAAATCACCGACCAGTATGTTTTAAATAAGTGACCCACTGATCAGATCAGACTGGTTCCGAACCCTCGACTGGTCCGAACCCTTGACTGGTCCGAACCCTCGACTGGACCGAACCCTTGACTGGTCCGAACCCTTGACTGGTTTCAAAGGATTCGTTGGACAATAAAGCAGACTGTAAACGGATGGGGTTGTAGGCGCCCTTATCAAACACAAACAAATATAAATCAGGAACGTACACGGTAAGCTGTCCAATATACAAGTACAGTTAGAAATAGAAATACAAATAGCTAGAGCTTCATTTAAGGAGGTTATTAATAGAATATTCAAGAGGTTGCTAGTAGAATTACAGTAAATCAACCATTCAAATCATTATGAAGCTCTGTGTAGTCTGCAGTCAATCAAACAAACGGGCTTCCACATGGATAAATTGTCATTTTTGTGGAAATTGGTGTCACGCCCCTTGTGCAGATATCCAAGAACTAGCTACAAGCAGTATTAAAACAGTGAAGTGTTTTTGGGTATGCCCAAATGAGATAAATCTGTGGACTAAAATCACAAGGGTATTAAAAGAGGATAACATCAAAGCTGCTTTCATAGACAACCTGGAAGCTTTCTACAACAGATGGGAACATAAAAAGTCTGGGCTGAATGGTACTGCCCTTGATACCGGCCATGTAGTCAGAAACTGTAAGGCTGGAGGTGATGCCCTGGTAGTCAGTAAATGTGGGGCTGATAGTGCTGTCCTGGGAGACAGTAATGGTGAAGCTGGAGGTGCTGTCCTGGGAGACAGTAATGGTGAAGCTGGAGGTGCTGTCCTGGGAGACAGTAATGGTGAAGCTGGAGGTGCTGTCCTGGGAGACAGTAATGGTGAAGCTGGAGGTGCTGTCCTGGGAGACAGTAATGGTAAAGCTGGAGGTGCTGTCCTGGGAGACAGTAACAGTGAAGCTGGAGGTGCTGTCCTGGGAGACAGTAATGGTGAAGCTGGAGGTGCTGTCCTGGGAGACAGTAATGGTGAAGCTGGAGGTGCTGTCCTGGGAGACAGTAATGGTGAAGCGGGAGGTGCTGTCCTGGGAGACAGTAATGGTGAAGCTGGAGATTTTGTCCAGGTAGTCGGGAATTTTACGCAGGAAGGAATACATATAAATGACCTCATAGGGGACAGGAGCCGTAGTGGGGAAATAAGTGTAGTCAAAGATAAGATAAAACCAATATTTCAAACTAGAAATACCACAGGAAATAGCAAACAAGAGGACTCCACTAGCAATAGTGAGGATATATTACCAAAAACAACTGGTGGGAGCTCCATTGTTGGTGCTAGGGAGGATAGGAATAAGACAGGTAAACATGCACCAACAGGGAATACAGCCACAGAAACCCAAGGCAAACGGAAACCAAGCCTGTGCACATACTATGCACTTGGTATCTGCAGGCATGGGAAATCTGGAAAAACAGACGGGACGTGCAACTATGACCACCCTAGAAAATGCCGTGCCCATATGACAACAGGAAAATGCAAATTCCCTTCCTGTAAGCTTTTTCACCCTGAAATGTGTACCTCTTCAGTACAGGAAAGACTGTGCTATAACTTAAAATGCCAGGCACACCATCTAAAGGGGACAAAAAGATACAAAAACATCCAGGCCATGGGAAAACCTGGGTAGCCACAGCCACTCAAGAGGGAGAGGTTTTTTAGTGCCAGGAAGGAAAAAAAACTGGCAGAAAATGGCAGAAATCGTACACCAAATCCAGTCATTCCTGGAGTGGAACCACAGTCGATGGCCTCTACTCCAGACCAACAGATACAGATACTAATGCCGGAAAAAAATATCCCCTCAGTACCAACAATACCACCAGTCCGATGACATTCTTCTTTGCAAATATACAGGGTCTAAAGCCAGCAACAAACAACAAAATACCTTTCATCCGTGGACTGCTTGTAGAGGCAAAGGCAATGTTCACGGCTTTCACTGAGACCCACATAAAGGATCACTTGGACAACGAAATATGGATCCCAGGTTACAACCTATACAGATGTGACAGAGTGAACAGGCAAAAGGAGGGTGTTGGCCTGTACATTGCAGAGTCACTTGTTTGCACAGAACTGCCTAATGCCTCAAATGATGTAGTGGAAGTTTTAGAAGTAAAGGTCGAGAACCAAAACCTAGTCATTGTGGTAGTCTACAAGCCTCCGGATGCAACATCCCAGCAATTCCAGGAACAGCTGTTAAAAATTGACCACTGTCTGGAAAATCTTCCAGCTCCTGCACCCAACATCTTGCTCCTGGGGGATTTCAACTTAAGGCACTTAAAATGGAGGAATATAGCAAATAATATTGTTGCAGTAATAACACCAGAAGGCAGCTCTGATGAAAACTCACACTCACACGAGCTTTTAAATCTCTGCACAAATTTCAATTTAAACCAGCAAATAGTAGAGCCTACTAGACTGGAGAATACACTAGACCTCATCTTCACTAACAATGATGATCTGATAAGAAATGTCACCATATCAAAAAACAATATACTCAGATCACAGCATAATTGAGGTTCAGACATGTATGCGTGGAGCCCCAGACCGACATAATGAGATTAGTCACGAGGGAGCATTCACCAAATTCAACTTCAATAACAAAAACATAAAATGGGACCAAGTAAACCAAGTCCTAACCGATATAAGCTGGGAAGATATACTAAGCAACACAGACCCCAACTTATGCCTAGAACAGATTAACTTGGTGGCACTCGATGTATGCACAAGGCTTATTCCTCTAAGAAAAAGGAGGAGTAGATGTAAAATAGAAAGAGACAGGCGCTCCCTTTACAGGCGACGGAAAAGAATAACAGAGCGGCTAAAAGAGGTCAATATATCTGAAATGCGTAGGGAGACACTGGTCAGAGAAATAGTAAGCATCGAACTTAAGCTAAAGGAATCTTATAGGAGTCAGGAATCGTGGGAAGAACTAAAAGCCATAAATGAAATCGAAAGAAACCCAAAGTATTTCTTCTCCTATGCCAAATCAAAGTCGAGAACAACGTCCAGTATTGGGCCCCTACTTAAACAAGATGGGTCCTACACAGATGACAGCAAGGAAATGAGTGAGCTACTCAAGTCCCAATATGACTCAGTTTTTAGCAAGCCGCTAACCAGACTGAGAGTCGAAGATCAAAATGAATTTTTTATGAGAGAGCCACAGAATTTGGTTAACACAAGCCTATCCGATGTTATCCTGACGCCAAATGACTTCGAACAGGCGATAAATGACATGCCCATGCACTCTGCCCCAGGGCCAGACTCATGGAACTCCGTGTTCATCAAGAACTGCAAGAAGCCCCTATCACGAGCCTTTTCCATCCTATGGAGAGGGAACATGGACATGGGGGTCGTCCCACAGTTACTAAAAACAACAGACATAGCCCCACTCCACAAAGGGGGCAGTAAAGCAACAGCAAAGAACTACAGACCGATAGAACTAACATCTCATATCATAAAAATCTTTCAAAGGGTCCTAAGAAGCAAGATCACCACCCATCTAGAAACCCATCAGTTACACAACCCAGGGCAACATGGGTTTAGAACAGGTCGCTCCTGTCTGTCTCAACTATTGGATCACTACGACAAGGTCCTAAATGCACTAGAAGACAAAAAAAATGCAGATGTAATATATACAGACTTTGCAAAAGCCTTCGACAAGTGTGACCATGGCGAAATAGCGCACAAAATGCGTGCTAAAGGAATAACAGGAAAAGTCGGTCGATGGATCTATAATTTCCTCACTAACAGAACACAGAGAGTAGTCGTCAACAGAGTAAAGTCCGAGGCAGCTACGGTGAAAAGCTCTGTTCCACAAGGCACAGTACTCGCTCCCATCTTGTTCCTCATCCTCATATCCGACATAGACAAGGATGTCAGCCACAGCACCGTGTCTTCCTTTGCAGATGACACCCGAATCTGCATGAGTGTCTTCCATTGCAGACACTGCAAGGCTCCAGGTGGACATCAACCAAATCTTTCAGTGGGCTGCAGAAAACACTATGAAGTTCAACGAAGAGAAAATTCAATTACTCAGATATGGCAAACATGAGGAAATTAAATCTTCATCAGAGTACAAAACAAATTCTGGCCACAAAATAGAGCGAAACACCAACGTCAAAGACCTGGGAGTGATCATGTCGGAGGATCTCACCTTCAAGGACCATAACATTGTATCAATCGCATCTGCTAGAAAAATGAGAGGATGGATAATGAGAACCTTCAAAACTAGGGAGGCCAAGCCCATGATGACACTCTTCAGGTCACTTGTTCTATCTAGGCTGGAATATTGCTGCACACTAACAGCACCTTTCAAGGCAGGTGAAATTGCCGACCTAGAAAATGTATAGAGAACCTTCACGGCGCGCATAACGGAGATAAAACACCTCAATTACTGGGAGCGCTTGAGGTTCCTAAACCTGTATTCCCTGGAACGCAGGAGGGAGAGATACGTGATTATATACACCTGGAAAATCCTAGAGGGACTAGTACCGAACTTGCACACAAAAATCACTCACTACGAAAGCAAAAGACTTGGCAGACGATGCAACATCCCCCCTATGAAAAGCAGGGGTGTCACTAGCACGTTAAGAGACCATACAATAAGTGTCAGGGGCCCGAGACTGTTCAACTGCCTCCCAGCTTACATAAGGGGGATTACCAACAGACCCCCGGCAGTCTTCAAGCTGGCACTGGACAAGCACCTAAAGTCGGTTCCTGACCAGCCGGGCTGTGGCTCATACGTTGGTTTGCGGGCAGCCAGCAGTAACAGCCTGGTTGATCAGGCTCTGATCCACCAGGAGGCCTGGTCACAGACCGGGCCGCGGGGGCGTTTACCCCCGGAACTCTCTCCAGGTAAACTCCAGGTACAATACATAGTTTCTATATTGTAGTATCACAGGCAAACTTATGACTAAATAAGATTCATTAGGTAATAGTTGTATTACGTATTTCTATGTTTATAGTCAATTGGGTGAGAGTAAGTGTGAATTGTGGGGAATCACAGATATCAAGGGGAGGTCTAGATTGTTTTTTGGGTGTGTGATACAAGAGGATGGGCTGTTTTTAACTATATATAAATAATTATCACAAGGACCCCTATAGGAATAAGTCAGTTTGACTTTTTTGGGTTGAAGTTGTGTACACACATGTTGCTATGTATGATAATCAATGTAACTGTGTATACCTGTGTAAACTTACACAGAGGGAGCAGGTGTAGTAGTGAAGTGAAGATGCTATCAGTCAACCTTGGAGAAATAGTATTTGAGGTGGTCAGTCCCTCAGCCTGGAGAAGAGTTCAGCTCCATGGTCTGGAACAAGGTGGTCAGTCCCTCAGCCTGGAGAAGAGTTCAGCTTCATGGTCTGGAACAAGGTGGTCAGTCCCTCAGCCTGGAGAAGAGTTCAGCTTCATGGTCTGGGACAAGGTGGTCAGTCCCTCAGCCTGGAGAAGAGTTCAGCTTCATAGTCTGGAACAAGGTGGTCAGTCCCCCAGCCTGGAGAAGAGTTCAGCTTCATGGTCTGGAACAAGGTGGTCAGTCCCTCAGCCTGGAGAAGAGTTCAGCTCCATGGTCTGGAACAAGGTGGTCAGTCCCTCAGCCTGGAGAAGAGTTCAGCTTCATGGTCTGGAACAAGGTGGTCAGTCCCTCAGCCTGGAGAAGAGTTCAGCTTCATGGTCTGGAACAAGGTGGTCAGTCCCTCAGCCTGGAGAAGAGTTCAGCTTCATAGTCTGGAACAAGGTGGTCAGTCCCCCAGCCTGGAGAAGAGTTCAGCTTCATGGTCTGGAACAAGGTGGTCAGTCCCTCAGCCTGGAGAAGAGTTCAGCTTCATGGTCTGGGACAAGGTGGTCAGTCCCTCAGCCTGAAGAAGACTTCAGCTTCATGGTCTGGAACAATGTGAAGGTGAAGCTTGAGAAATGAGTCTTATATACTGTGGTGGTGGATAGTGATAGTTGTGGTGGATAGTACTGGTGGAGGATAGCGATAGTGATGGAGGATAGTGATAGTGGAGGATAGTGATGGAGGATGGTGGAGGATAGTGATGGTTGTGGAGGATAGTGATGAAGGATAGTGAATGGTGATGGAGGAAAGTGATGGAGAATAGTGATGGTGGTGGAGGATAGTGATGAAGGATAGTGAATGGTGATGGAGGAAAGTGATGGAGAATAGTAATGGTGGTGGAGGATAGTGATGGAGGATAATGATGGTGGAGGATAGTGATGGAGGAGGATAGTGGAGTATAGTGATGGTGGAGACTAGTGATGGTGATGGAGGATAGTGATGGAAGATAGTGGTGGAGTATAGTGATGGTGATGGAGGATGGTGGTGGAGGATAGTGATGGTGGTGGAGGATAGTGATGGTGATGGATAGTGATGGAGGATAGTGATGGTGATGGAGGATAGTGATAGTGACGGAGGATAGTGATGGTGATGGAGGATAGTGATGGTGATGGAGTATAGTGATGGTGATGGAGAATAGTGATGGTGATGGAGGATAGTGATGGAGGATAGCGATGGTGATGAAGGATAGTGATGGTGATGGAGGATAGTGATGGTGATGGATAGTGATGGTGATGGAGTATAGTGATGGTGATGGAGTATAGTGATGGTGATGGAGTATAGTGATGGTGATGGAGAATAGTGATGGTGATGGAGGATAGTGATGGAGGATAGTGATGATTTAGTACAGTGATGGTGATGGAGGATAGTGATGGTGATGGAGTATAGTGATGGTGGTGGAGGATAGTGCTGGTGGAGGATAGTGATGGTGATGGAGTATAGTGATGGTGGTGGAGTATAGTGATTGTGATGGAGGATAGTGATTGTGATGGAGGATAGCGATGGTGATGGAGTATAGTGATGGTGATGGATAGTGATGGTGATGGAGGATAGTGATGGTGATGGAGTATAGTGATGGTGATGGAGGATAGTGATGGTGATAAAGTATAGTGATGGAGTATAGTGATGATGATGGAGGATAGTGATGGTGGAGGATAGTGATGGTGATGGAGGATAGTGATGGTGGAGTATAGTGATGGTGATGGAGGATAGTGATGGTGGTGGAGGATAGTGATGATGGAGGATGGTGGTGGAGGATAGTGATGGTGATGGAGGATAGTGATGGTGGAGGATAGTGATGGTGGAGTATAGTGATGGTGATGGAGGATAGTGATAGTGATGGAGGATAGTGATGGTAATGGAGGATAGTGATGGTGATGGAGGATAGTGATGGTGATGGAGGATAGTGATGGTGATGGAGGATAGTAATGGTGATGGGGGATAGTGATGGTGATGGAAGATAGTGATGGTGATGGAGGATAGTGATGGTAGAGTATAGTGATGGTGGTGGAGAATAGTGATGGTGATGGAAGATAGTGATGGTGATGGAGGATAGTGATGGTGATGGAGGATAGTGATGGTGATGGAGGATAGTAATGGTGATGGAGGATAGTGATGGTGGTGGAGGATAGTGATGGTGGTGGAGGATAGCGATAGTGGTGGAGGATAGTGATGGTAGAGTATAGTGATGGTGGTGGAGAATAGTGATGGTGATGGAAGATAGTGATGGTGATGGAGGATAGTGATGGTAAGATAAGATTTCGTTCGGATTTTTAACCCCGGAGGGTTAGCCACCCAGGATAACCCAAGAAAGTCAGTGCGTCATCGAGGACTGTCTAACTTATTTCCATTGTGGTCCTTAATCTTGTCCCCCAGGATGCGACCCACACTAGTCCACTAACACCCAGGTACCTATTTGCTGCTAGGTGAACAGGACAACAGGTGTAAGGAAACGTGTCGAAATGTTTCCACCCGCCGGGAATCGAACCCGGGCCCTCCGTGTGTGAAGCGGGAGCTTTAGCCACCAGGCCACCGGGTGATGGAGGATAGTGATGGTGATGGAGGATAGTAATGGTGATGGAGGATAGTGATGGTGGTGGAGGATAGTGATGGTGGTGGAGGATAGCGATAGTGGTGGAGGATAGTGATGGTGGTAGAGGATAGTGATGGTGGTGGAGGATAGTGATGGTGGTGGAGGATAGTGATGGTGGTGGAGGATGGTGATGGTGGTGGAGGATAGTGATGGTGGTGGAGGATAGTGATGGTGGTGGAGGATAGTGATGGTGGTGGAGGATAGTGATGGTGGTGGAGGATAGTGATGGTGGTGGAGGATAGTGATGGTGGTGGAGGATAGTGATGGTGGTGGAGGATAGTGATGGTGGTGGAGGATAGTGATGGTGGTGGAGGATAGTGATAGTGGTGGAGGATAGTGATAGTGGTGGAGGATAGTGATGGTGGTGGAGGATCGTGATGGTGGTGGAGGATAGTGATGGTGGTGGAGGATAGTGATGGTGGTGGAGGATAGTGATAGTGGTGGAGGATAGTGATGGTGGTGGGTGAAGATAAAGGCGCGTGGCTAGTCTCCTCACTATTATACAAGTGAGCTCACAGCACAAGCATGTCCTTCACTGTGTCTGGTTGATATCCTCACTACACACACACACACACACACACACACACACACACACACACACACACACACACACACACACACACACACACACACACACACACACTGGCTCCTGGAGTTCAATCCCACCAAGTGCAAAGTCATGAAGACTGGGGAAGGGCAAAGAACACCGCAGACGGAGTACAGTCTAGGGGGCCAGAGACTACAAACCTCACTCAAGGAAAAAGATCTTGGGGTGAGTATAACACCAGGCACATCTCCTGAAGCGCACATCAACCAAATAACTGCTGCAGCATATGGGCGCCTAGCAAACCTCAGAACAGCATTCCGACATCTTAATAAGGAATCATTCAGGACCCTGTACACCGTGTACGTTAGGCCCATATTGGAGTATGCGGCACCAGTTTGGAACCCACACCTAGCCAAGCACGTGAAGAAACTAGAGAAAGTGCAAAGGTTTGCAACAAGACTAGTCCCAGAGCTAAGAGGTATGTCCTACGAGGAGAGGTTAAGGGAAATCAACCTGACGACACTGGAGGACAGGAGAGATAGGGGGGACATGATAACGACATACAAAATACTGAGAGGAATTGACAAGGTGGACGAAGACAGGATGTTCCAGAGATTGGACACAGTAACAAGGGGACACAGTTGGAAGCTGAAGACACAGATGAATCAAAGGGATGTTAGGAAGTATTTCTTCAGCCACAGAGTAGTCAGGAAGTGGAATAGTTTGGGAAGCGATGTAGTGGAGGCAGGATCCATACATAGCTTTAAGCAGAGGTATGATAAAGCTCACGGTTCAGGGAGAGTGACCTAGTAGCGACCAGTGAAGAGGCGGGGCCAGTAGCTTGGACTCGACCCCTGCAACCTCAACTAGGTGAGTACAACTAGGTGAGTACACACACTAGTACATGTACTCTGCAAAAAGAAATATTTGTTCTGCAAATGATATAGACCGGGTTGTTTATAAGTAAGTTGTAAACTCAGGTATATTCAACAAATATAGTTTTGTCAGGTATTGCTTCAATATCTGCAAACATCAGTGTCACCATATTTATATTTTTCATTGATATAAATGCTGGATAAATTTCGTCTATTCATATGTAAGTTGAGTACTTGGGGAGGGTTTTGGGGGTCAGCGCCCCCGCGGTCTGGTCTGAAACCAGGCCTTGTGGTGGGTCTGATCAACCAGGCTGTTACGGCTGGCCACACGAGAATTGATGTAAGAACCACAGCCCGGTTGGTCATGTACTGACTTTAGGTGCCTGTCCAGCGCCTTCTTAAGACAATCAGGGGTCTATTGGTAATCCCCCTTATGTATGCTGGGAGGCAGTTGAACAGTCTTGGACCCCGGACACTTACTGTGTTGTCTCTCAGTGTACTCGTGGCGCCCCTGCTTTTCACTGGGGGAATGCTGCATCTCCTGCAGAATCTTTTTGCTTTCATAAGGAGTTATTTTTCGTGTGCAAGTTTGGTACTAATCCCTTCAGGACCTTCCAAGTGTATATTATTAAGTCTCTCTCTCGCCTGCGCTCCAGGGAATACAAATCAAGGGACTTCAACCGTTCCCAGTAATTTAAGTGCCTTATTGTACTTGTGTGCCGTGAAAGTTCTTTGTACACTCTTCAAGGCAGCAATTTCCCCAGCCTTGAAGGGGGCAGTTAGTGTACAGCAGTATTCCATTATTATTATTATTATAATCAAGGGGAAGCGCTAAACCCGGAGGATTATACAGCGCCTGGGGGGGGATGTGGAAGGCATTCAGGCTTAATTCGGGGAACTGGAGCACAGATCCAATTTCCTAAATCAAGAGCCCCTCACCAACATCAAGGAACCTTCCTTGAGGGGAGCAGTATTCCAGCCTATAGAGAACAAGCGATTTGAAGAGAATCATCATGGGCTTTGCGTCCTTAGTTTTGAAGGTTCTCATTATCCATCTTATCATTTCCCTAGCAGATGAGGTAGATACATTGTTGTGGTCTTTGAAGGCGAGATTCTCTGACATTATCACTCCCAGGTCCCTCACATTACTTTTTCATTCTATTTTATGGTTAGAATTTGTGGTATACCCTGATACAGTTTTAATTTCCTCAAGTTTTCCATATCTGAGTAGTTGAAATTTCTCTTCATTGAACTTCATATTGTATTAATTTATATTAAGTTAATATTGCAGACTTAAATCGTATATGCTGTTAATTCACCCAGTGATGAGTTCTTGATCCAAGGAATTGGAACTTCCCTTCCTTCGATGTAACCTGTCTGCCTCCCATCCCTCATGTCCTGTAATATGATGGAATTAGTACACTAAAACCAAGGAGGGTAACCCAGCACCTGAGGAATGAGAGACGGGGGTTTGATCCGAGGAAGGGTAGCTCAGATTCCTTGTATCAGGATCCTTCACTGGCGTTGACTCCACTAAAACTGCCGTTGCAGGTATCTTGAATCTGGAGAGCTGGAGTGGGTGCAGCGGATGGTGCAGTCACTGCTGAGGTGGTCTGAGGACGTGGGTACTGGCGTGGGTG
Source organism: Cherax quadricarinatus (assembly GCF_038502225.1). Classification (NCBI taxonomy): domain Eukaryota; kingdom Metazoa; phylum Arthropoda; class Malacostraca; order Decapoda; family Parastacidae; genus Cherax; species Cherax quadricarinatus. Next base: position 4,270,381 of record NC_091296.1, on the reverse strand, counting down.
CTGGCGTGGGCCCTGGCGTGGGCGCTGGCATGGGCGTGGTGATAGTGGACTGGTGGAAAGGCGCCCAGCCTCCCTACACTCAGGCTGTGGCTAACAGCCGTCTGGTGGGCGCCAGCACTGGCTACCTCATCCATGTTCTGGCGGTCACTATCACCTCTCCTGTTTTTTTTTCTCTTATTTACCAGTATTGACTACATCAGTAGTGTGCTGCTACACTATACGACTTACACAGTGGGAACACTGTGTTACTGTACTCTTCTAAATGATAATTACACAGTGGGAACAAAGACTAGTTATGCTTCCCTGTCACATTCCATCACACATAGTTGAGCTGTGAAGTCTCAGTAAGTGACTAAGATATTGTCATTTATTCCATTAAAGGCGTCAAGTACCGTATTCCATTAAAAGTTCAGTAGCCACGACAGCTTAGGAATTACCATCTCTCGTGATGGCCTATCCCATATATAGCAGAAATGGGAATTTAGAAAGATATCTTTATCACAGAATGCGACAACGACATTTATTTACACTAGGAAAAAATGGAGGGGATGGGGAGATGTAGACCACAATATATATGTAAGAATTTATATACCCTAGACCTTAGACTAAACCTCTGCATTAATACATTCACAATACGCGCTAAACTATAGGCCTCTACAGCATCTCTTCATCTCGAGGGAAGTGCCTCTTAGATCAAACCTTATCTCCCTTTCCAGACGCTGCATGGGCCCTACGTGTTTAACGCTTCTCCCTTAATGTAATAATCCATACCCACAGGAGTACTACAGTGTGGCCCTCAGCTCCGTACACCTGGTGGGTCACAGTCTGGGTGCCCACGTCATGGGTTATGCTGGCAAGTATGTCAAGGCTGTCAGAGGAGAGAAGGTGAGCAAAGGGTGGTGTGGGCGTGGGGAGGGGAGCGCTGTGGGCGTGAAGTGGAGGCGTTGTACGTGTGGGGGGGAGGGGGAGGGGTGCAGGGTAAGGCACGTGAAGAAATGATTAACGGAGTTAACCACGTGTACTTGTGTACACCAGGTTATGACGTATGACTTAGCCACAACTTTCCAAGCAGTTGACCCAGGTGCGGGGCCAGGAGCTGTAACTCGACCCCTGCAACCACATATAAGTGCACTCAGGTGCTGTGGGCAATCCTTGTTTACAGTTGTGAACTAAGAACTGTAAATTAAACTCTCTCCTGACCAGTGTGTTCCATGTATAATTTTATAGTATAAGTTTTGCTCTTAAACTGACCTTCACCCCAATTTTTCCTTAATCCAGCGGATGCCAGTGTAATAAAAGTCAAATATTCAATGGCTTATCGGAGCTAGACTTTCCACCCTCATTGAAAGACATCATCTGGTATACATAAATAGTTCGGAGAATCGATAAGTTGATAAATTATACATGTGCAAGACTTGAGTATCTTTATTGAGGAAACGTTTTTGCCATACAGTGGCTTCATCAGTTCAGTACAAAGAAGAATGGCGAAGATCAGAAGGAGTTTGAGGTAATCAGTCCTTCAGCTTGGAGTCGATGCACTCAGTTCATCAATCTTTTCAAGACTGATGGACTGCTTACATCGACTCCAGGCTGAGGGACTGATTATCTCACAAACTCGTGATCTTCACCAATCTTCTTTGTATAGGACTGATGAAGCCACCGTCTGGTGAAACGTTTCTTCAGTCAAGATACCAAAGTGTTGCACATACGTCTAATTTATCACCATCTGGTGTGTTAGGTGGGTCGTATCACTGGGCTTGATCCAGCAGGACCTTACTTTACTAACACCGCCCCGGAGGTACGACTGGACCCCAGTGATGCAGACTTCGTAGATGTCATCCACACTGACATCCCCACAGAGCTCTGGCAGCTGGGAAGTGAGTATACAGCTACCCATCTTGATTTATAATATGAATGTGACATATTTTTATTAGTTTGTAATTGTTAGGTACAGTATGTATTTGTGTGATTGGCAGACATATATACATAATAATTCACTAAATTATACTGTGGTTACATAATTCCACATACTGTATGCATATTGTCTCAACTTTATATTTTTCATTAAAAATTACCATTGTTGCAATTGATGTGAAATAAGATACCTGTGCAGTAATAAGATGGGTATGGGGTGCATGATAAACATATTAAACTGAACTGCAGTAATCAAACCCCAATGGAAAAAAGTTCTCGATGACATCCTGACTTGTTTGAATTATCCCGGGTTACTAACTATAGTTAGCTATCCGTGTTAATAATCCAAATTAAATCTTCTCAGGAAAAGTTTCAATTGTGTAAGTTTTTTCAGTCCTATTCAAAAGTTCCCAGAGTGAAAATATTCAATAGTCTGCTTTTACTGCAGGCTGCAATGGCTTATCAACCATCTTTTTCTAGAGATGGGCCATCCAGGTGCAATTGGACACATGGACTTTTATCCAAATGGAGGTTCTGACCAGGCAGGCTGTCTGGGTTCTGTTGTGCTCCACATAGACAACGAGAGGACCGTCGCAGAGGGAATACTGACCTACATTGGCTGTAATCACCAGAGGTCACACGACTACTTCACTGAGTCCATCCTCTCTAAGTGAGTCTGCCGTCTCTTTAAGCAAGTGCATCCACTAAGTTTATTCAGGTATACACAAATAGTTACATAGATTATCATACATAGCAGTATATGTGTAGAGAACCTTATAAAGAATCCAGTGTGTTAAGTGTTCAGAATGAAGACGGGTTAAGTCCCACTAGTTTTTAAGTCCCACTAGTTGTGGTTAACTAGAACAAACGACGGTGGTGTGAATATGATAGTATACAATACCGACAAGTTGATAATCAAGATACGTGTGCAACAGTTAAGTATCTTAATGTCTTCCTCTGCAGGACGCTGGACAGGAATACTCTTGAAAGTATAAATTCCTCTAACAAGGATAACTGACTTTGTTTTTTCTCACTATGACGCACATAACGAGGTGCTTAATAATCAAGCTAGTTGTTTTATACAATCAAATTTTAAGAAAATTCTACTTGGTTTTCGATCAATGTAGTTAAGATATAGGCATATTGCAGGTGCAGGTTTGTGGGTGCAGCATGTCCATCTTGGGAAGAGTATAAGCATGGGGTGTGCTGGGGGTGTCAGCACACCCTCTGTGCTACTATGGGCTTCCATGCCAGACCCCTACATATCCATACACCATCTACTCCTCGTGACAACAAACAAGACACTTCTAGTGGCAGTCACATCCCAAATACTATCAATAACTTCAGCTCTATGGACATGTCAGCGGCTGCCCAAAACATCAGCGGTATGGAGAATAGAAAGGACAGTGGGAGACAGTCGTCAGTAGAACCTGAAGAGTCATCAGTCAAGGTGTTCCTTGGTACCAGTCCTCAGGCACCCTTCTGTGGTAAGATGGTGTATTTAATAATACATACCTTTATTTCTACAAGTACATGTACAAGGTATACAGACCATGGCTGACATCAATGACATACTACTACGTATATAGAAAGCCGCTTGTTATGTAGAGCATCTCAGTCAAATTAGGTCAGTTTTGTCCCAGGATGATACCCACACCAGTCGACTAATACCCAGGTACCCATTTTATACTGATGGGTGAACATGGACAGCAGGTGTCTTAAGGAAACACGTCCTAATATTTTCCAGCTGTACCAGGGATTCATTCTCCGGACCTCAGTGTGTGAGGTCCGGAGGAAACGAAGCAAGTTTCTCTTCATTCTGGTCTGTATTACATGTCGACCCATGAAATGGCTGGGCCTTGGCTAGCCTACTGGACTCTTTAAAGGTGCTTAGATGCTGGGGAAGGCCTATTGATCCATGGAACTGGCGTGGCCATCAGATTACCTCCCATTACTCAGGCACTGATTTACCCTTTTGGGTTCAGCTCTTATTTATTAATGCAATAATAATTACCTACCAGAACTAGGTTTTACAGTTACAAACAAAACTACAGGAGTGTCTTGATGTAGTGACCTCTATTTGCAGTAGTTTATCTAACCCTCTTATTAATATTAATTGACATGTATATATGGGAAGGGACTGACACAAATCTTATAAAAAATGGAATTTGGGATCTTCAGAAGTGTGCCATTTTTTTAACTAGTTTGAAAAAATGATTTCGTTGTGAACATTTTATTTTTTATGTAAATTAAAGGACTACTGTATTGGCTGAGTCATCCACGGTGGTGCCTTTATGCTGGTGAAGAGCTCTTGATCCAAATAATTTGAACTACCCTACCTTTCCTTGGATTTAATCAGATTACCTCCCATTTCCCCAGTGCTGTATGACTTCTACGAGCTTTGAGCTTCCCACTAAATATATAATGAATTGCACGAGTTTTAGAACTGATAGCTCATGGAATACGTATTTCCTGGGCAATATCAGGACTTCCATTGAGATTTTGTTATATCTATATGAAACCACTAAACTCAGGAAAGCTGGGAAATGGGTAATCAAATTTGATCCAGGAAAGTGGAGGGCAGCTTATGTAGGCCCCTCCCTTGAGGGGAGAGTGAGGTACCTTCATGCTAGTTAAGACATGAAAGTCATCAATTAGGGATGAGGAACACATCAAGGAGGAATGAGACTAGCAGTGACTGGGCGAAATTAACACAAAGGATATTAATGGCGAACACTAAACCCATAGGGTCCATACTGGCCATACACTTCTTGGGAAATTGATGGTAATTAAGCTTGATGGGGCCTAGTTCCTAGGCCTTTTGTGTATCCATATGCTCTTGCACTACCTTTCACAGGATGGATATGGGGGGCACATTAAACTAGCCTCTTCAGTGACAAAATCTAAATTATTATTATAATCAAAAGAAGCGCTAAGCCACAAGGGCTATACAGCGACAAAATCTAAAACCGAGGAGGATGATGTCACTCTTCATTCCTCAGTCCTTCAAGGGGGAGGGGGTCTTGATGCTGGTGAAGGCCTCGTGATGTAAGACTATGAGCTCCCCTCCCTTTCCTTACATCAAACCTTGATTGCCTTCTATTTTCTTGGTACTGTATGTCCCCTACAGATTTAGCACTTACCCCATGATTATTATTATAATCAAGGGGGAAGCGTTAAACCTGTAGGATTATACATCGCCTGTGGGGGGGGGATGTGGAAGGTATTCAGGTTTAATTTGGGGAACTGGAGCACAGATCCAATTCCCTAGATCAAGAGCCCCTTACCAGCATCGAGGAACCTTTCTCGAGGGGCCCGTGAAGAAGAGCTCTGCCGGTCTGGTGGTGCGTTGCTGGAAGTGTTGACCTTCTCATGTCAGTTTAGTTAAGTTCAACCCCTCTGCCCATGTTTTATTAGGATTGTATCAGTTTCTCATGGAGAGCACTAAAACCATAAGGGGGTCATGCACCACCATGGGGAATGAGACAATGAAGATTTGGTATAAGGGACCTTAAGGTAACTCCAGTTCTTTGGATTAAAGAGACCTTCACTGGAGTCAAGCACTTCACTTGAAGAGATCTGAACATAACTAGTTCAACAGTGTTAATGTATCATAGCTTCCTTATATATTTCATATGAAGACTTGCAATATTCTTGTATTGTATTCCCTTAAGGGAGTTTCCTTGAGGTTGGTGAGGGGCTCTTGACCCTCCCCTTCCTTGGATCGAACTTGATTACCTCCCATTTTCCAGGTGCTGTGGTATTCTTACACATTTAGTATTTTCTGGTTAAAATAAAACAAATACATTTTGTCAACAGGTGAACAGTACAGAGTGAGTGTGGTAACAGCCTTGACCCCGGCCTCCCTCAGGAGTGGAGGTGATCTTGCCAGGTTCACCGTCACACTGCAAGGTCATCGAGGTCAATACACAATCCCTGCACCCCAGAGGTCAGCCTCAGTCATTGTATATTAGTACCTATATTTCTTAACATCCTAGGTAGTAGGTTGGTAGAGAGCAACCACCCAGGGAGGTACTACCGTCCTGCCAAATGAGTGTAAAACGAAAGCCTGTAATTGTTTTACATGATGGTAGGATTGCTGGTGTCCTTTTTTCTGTCTCATAAACATGCAAGATTTCAGGTATGTCTTGCTACTTCTACTTACACTTAGGTCACACTACACATACATGTACAATCATATATATACACACACACACCCCTCTTTTCTGCTGTTTTCTTTCTAGTTCTTGTTCATTTCCTCTTATCTCCATGGGGAAGTGGAACAGAATTCTTCCTCCGTAAGCCATGTGTGTTGTAAGATTATTATTATTATTATTATAATCAAGGGGGAAGCGCTAAACCCGGAGGATTATACAGCGCCTGGGGGGGGGGATGTGGAAGGCATTCAGGCTTAATTCGGGGAACTGGAGCACAGATCCAATTCCCTAAATCAAGAGCCCCTCACCAACATCAAGGAACCTTCCTTGAGGGGTGTGTGTTGTAAGAGACGACTAAAATGCCAGGAGCAAGGGGCTAGTAACCCCTTCTCCTGTATAAATTACTAAATTTAAAGAGAAACTTTTGTTTTTCTTTTTGGGCCACCCTGCCTCAGTGGGATACAGCCAGTTTGTTGAAAGAAAGAAAATTTCTTAACATTCCAAATGTACACTGTCTGGAGTTTTTATTTTGTAGGTATGATTTATCTTAAAGATTTTAGTTGTACATCAACATTTACAACTTATATAGTAGTACCTGGATATAGGAGGTAATCAGGTTTGATCCAGTTCCTTGGACCAAAAGCCCCTCACCAGCATCAAAGGATCTCTTGAAAGGGTGAAATTTTGTAACCTATTCTAAGGAGGGTACAGTTGTCTTTAAGTGTGTGATGTTACATAATGTGAGGCATTGACCCCTCAAGGAAAGTTCCTTAATGCAGATAACTGCATTTAGTCATCACTTCCTTTGGTTGAACCTGATTGCCTCCCATTTCCCCAGGTACTGTATGGCCCTACATGTTTTGTGTTTTCCATGAATAATAGTAATAATAAAATAGTAAAGTGCAGTAGGGTAAAAGTTTTTTTTTTTAGTTTGAAGGTTTTATTTACATTAATTTGGTTTCTTGATGTGTTCATGAACAGGCCAACATTTGTGGAGGCTGGAGGAAGAATGTCTTGGCTGGGCTTCACTCCTTCACTGGGGCACCTGCATGCCCTCCAGGTGGAGTATGAGAAGGATCATGGCTTCCTTCATGCTCTCATCTTCAGGTTCAACCCACCAACTCTTTATGTGGATTACTTCGACATTGAAGAACTCTCTACTGGGCTTTTGTAAGTATAAATTTGTTTTTAGGGATTATTATTCATGGGGCAGAGGTCATTCAGCTTTCATGGAATTGGAGGGAGTAATAGTTTGATTCAAGGAGGGGATGTTAACAATTTCTTGGAGCAACAACCTGTCACTTAAATACAAGTACCCATCCCACATAAAGGATCGTCTTTCTGGGGAATGTATTTCAGTGATCCACATTTATTTAAATAAAAGTATCCTGGTGTTGAATTGTCAAGAGTAAGAGTTGATTTACAAGGTGGGGATGATGAGGTAGAAAAAAGAAAAAGTAGAAGACAGAGCTTTGATGTTTACCTTTCATTTTAGGCTTCACACACAGTTTGCATTACAAAATCATAATTGTTTTAGCACAAAAATAGTACATTCAGTAGGCAAGTTACACTAAATGCCAAATTTGTTATGCATATCTTTTTGTAAGGTTCGTATTAAGAGCAGTGTTTCAGACAGGTCTTAGGCTTTCATTATATTTTTATTATTATTATAATCAAAAAGAAGCACTAAGCCACAAAGGCTATACAGCTCATTATATTATTGATATACAATATGGATAAGTAAGACATGTGTGGCAGTAGAGTATCTTTATTGTTGAAACCTTTCACATGCTTAGCAGTACTGCAGTTAGGTACTGGAGACCACAGAAGCAATGGAGTAGTACAAAGTGTTGAGGTAAGTACTAATTTTGAGGTAAACAGTCATAAACATCTCCAACTTTGGCATCTCCTTTCTGGCTCTAGTATTAAAGGCTCTACTTCTGATGTTTCCAATATTTAAGTCACCTCTGTATTGACCAAAGAAGCCTGCTAAGTGACAAAACATTTTGCCAATAAATATTACCAACCTTTGCACAAGTCTTGTTCATCCAATTCTTAGGCTAACATTTGAAAGGGGTTCAGTAATTCTGAAATACCTTGCCACTGAAAGGAAGCCTGGACTTCTAAATTTGACAAATATGAAGTTAGTCTGTATAACCTACCCAGCACATTTCATATTTTCAGAACACGCTTCCACTTGTGTGGGAAGCAAATGGAAGCTGGAAGGAGCTACACACTTGTCCCAAAAACCCAGTGCTTGCCCCTAGAGTGACTTCACCCAGAGCGCACCTCCACATACTAATTTGTAAAATTTTGTATGTCCTGTGAGAGTGGTGTTGGCAACTCATCAAAAACCAAGGCAGAAAGTACAGTACCTCACTGCTCATTATTCTTGGATTATATATAAACATTGTCTTAACCTCCAAAAAGAGGCTTGTTGATATTACTGTGTACTGTTGCCATAGTTATTTCCTACCAAGGTAGTGTGGACCACTGAAGAAAATATGTTCACCAATGCACACTTGATAGCTGTCTTTGCAGAACTACAGTGACATCACAATTCAGATGACCCCTCCAAAATGCAACATTCTCACCCATGTTTTAGCATTCAGACACCATTTCCCACATCCAGAACTCTTAGTTTCCTGACTAATAACACATCACATACATATTATTATTATAATCAAAAAGAAGCGCTAAGCCACAAGGGCTATACAGCGCTGCAGGGTAGGGAAGGAAGCAAGGGAATTGGATGGCAGGAGGGAGGGGGGATGATCAGCAGGTTACAGAAAACAGCGGGGCAGGGGATAGTACGGGGGTAGAGGGTAGCAAGAGATACAAGTAGAAAGGGCTGAAAGTATCAGAATTTGTGAAGTAAGTCAGTCGTTGTCAAAAAGTCAATAAGAGAGTCCGGATGAAAGGTGGGTCCATCAGCGAGAAGGGAAGGTAAAGAGAGAGCAGTGGGGCGAAGACGACGACAGAGGTAAATTCTGCGTGCTCGTTGATAAAGTGGGCAGTCCAACAGAATGTGGCTGACTGATAATGGAGCTTGGCAATTCTCACAGAGAGGAGCAAGACGCCTCTCCATGAGATATCCATGAGTAAGACGAGTATGGCCAATGCGAAGACGGGAGAGAGTAGTCTCCCAACCTCGACACTGGTGATAAGAAGACGGCCAGTAACCTATACTCGGTTTAATAGACTGAAGTTTGTTGCCGAGCATAGTAGACCAACGTTGTTGCCAACGGGTGTGAAGGTGGGAAGATATTACAGCAAAATAGTCCGTACATGGAATACCTCTGTAAGAAACTGGTAGGTCATGTACTGCTGACCGCGCAGCAGTGTCTGCCTGTTCATTGCCCTGTACGTCAACATGACCAGGGACCCAACAAAAAACAATATCTTTATGCTTAGTAAAGATGCGGCGTAGCCAAAGTTGGATACGGAGGACTAAGGGGTGAGGTGTATCAAATTTTTGTATAGCCTGTAAAGCACTAAGGGAGTCTGAGACAACCACAAATGATGACACAGGCATAGATGCAATACGGATAAGTGCTGTAAGGATGGCATATAATTCAGCAGTAAAAATACTAGCTGAAGATAGTAAATGCCCTTGTACGACGCTGTCCGGAAACACTGCTGCGAATCCTACGCCGTCAGAAGACTTAGAGCCATCTGTGTACACAGCAATGGCATGAGAATGAGAGTGAAAGTGGTCAAGAAAAAGAGAGCGGGAAGCGACCGTAGACAGTTGGGCTTTCGAGCAAGGGAGGGAGAAAGAACAGACTCGAACAGCTGGGACCTCCCAGGGGGGTAGGGAAAAGTGAGATGCTACATGTACATAGAAAGGTGGTAGTTGAAGAGAAGACAAGAGCGAATGAAGGCGAAGAGAGAAGGGACGGAGTAAGCAGGGGCGGCGAACAAATAAAGAATGTCTACTAATATCAGTGACCATTCTATAAATGGAAGGATTGCGGAGATCATGAGAGCGTACATAGTAGCGCAGGCAATGGGCATCACGGCGATCGGATAAGGATGGAACGTTCGCTTCTGCATAGAGGCTTTCGACAGGGGAAGAGCGAAAAGCACCAAGGCATAAACGTAATCCTTGGTGATGAATGGGGTTAAGGCTAGAGAGAGTAGCAGGAGATGCCGCTGAATAGATCTGGTCACCATAATCAAGTTTCGATAAAATAAGGGTGGAATGTAGGTGAAGGAGGGTTCGACGATCAGCTCCCCACGAAAGATGAGCAAGGGTTTTAAGAAGGTTCAGCCGGCTGTGACAAGTTGCCTTCAGAGAGGTAATGTGAGGTTTCCAGGATAACCTACGATCAAAGAGGAGGCCCAGAAACTTGACTGTATCACGTTCAGGGATACGTGAGCCATAGAGGTACAAAGGATGATCAGAGATGACAGAGCGTCTAGTGAAAGTGATTTGGTGGGTTTTAGTGCTGGAAAATTTAAACCCATGTGTGGTGGCCCAATTGGAAACACGGTCGACTGCATGCTGGAGAGAAACTGTAAGGAGGTGACAGTCAGCGCCTGCACAGGCAATAGCGAAGTCATCAACATAGAGTGATGACCAAATATTTGATGGAAGACTAGAGGCCAAATCATTAATAGCAAGGAGAAAAAGTGTTGTGCTCAGAACACATCCCTGGGGGACACCTTCAGCTTGGACAAAGTCCGGGGAGAGCACATTATTAACCCGAACACGGAAATGCCTGTCAGTTAAAAAGTTCTTAAGGAAGGATGGTAGATTGCCTCGAAGGCCTAAGGAGTGGGCTTGGGCTAAAATATTATACCTCCAAGTTGTGTCATATGCCTTCTCAAGGTCAAAAAATATGGCAATAACTGAGTGGTTATTCGCAAAGGCATTACGAACATACGTATCCAAGCGCAGTAAGGGGTCTATGGTAGAACGTCCCTTACGAAAGCCATATTGACGAGTGGAGAGACTGTTGTGTGTCTCTAAATACCACACTAAACGTCTATTTACTAGACGTTCCATTACTTTGCAAACTGCACTGGTAAGAGCAATGGGACGATAGTGGGAGGTTTCATGTCCCGTAGTGCCTGGTTTGCGGAAAGGGAGAACAATGGCGGATTTCCACAGCTGTGGAAGAACTCCTTGTGACCAAATAAGATTGTAAAGGTGTAATAGGACTGCAAGGGCTGACTGATGTAAATGTTGTAGCATACGAATATGAATGTCGTCGGGCCCAGCTGCCGATGATCGACAAGCTGAGAGTGTTGCCTCCAGTTCTTGAAGTGTAAAAGGCACATTATACTGTTCTTCTCTGAGAGAAGAAAAGTCCAAGGGTGCTAACTCTCTGGCAGACTTTGAGGAAAGAAATGAGGGGCATAGATGGAGTCCCTGCGAAATACGGACCAGATGATTGCCAATTTCATTGGCAACATCTAGTGGGTTTGCTATATCAACACCGGCAACCCGCAGAACAGGAGCCGGGTCAGGAGAATATTTACCACTCAGTTTTCGTACTTTTTTCCAGACTGCACTCATAGAGGAAGCAGAGGTGATGGTGGAGACATAATCTCGCCAGCAAGTGCGTTTAGCGTCACGGATGACACGGCGAGCGATCGCACGCTTCTGTTTAAAATCAAGGAGTCGCTCTGTGGTTCTATTGTACCGGTACCTGCCCCATGCAGCGCGTTTCAAACGTACTGCACGAGCACAAGCAGGAGACCACCAAGGCACGCATTTCTGAGAATGCCTGCCCGAAGTTTGGGGTATAGAATGAGAAGCTGCGGTGAAAACGGAGGACGAGAAGAGGTGTAAAAGCTCATCGATGGAGGACGAAGAAGGAACCTCTTTAAAAACAGTCAGGTGTGAGTAAAGGTTCCAATTTGCCCGATTAAATTGCCAGCGTGGGGTGCGAAGAGGTGGCGAATATGAAGGGGAAGTAAGAATGATTGGGAAATGATCACTGTCATGTAAGTCCGGGAGAACAGACCAAGTAAAGTCTAATGCGGCGGAGGAAGAGCAAACTGAGAGATCGATGCAAGAGAGAGTATGAGTCCGAGGATCAAAATGGGTGTGAGTACCTGTATTTAAAACATGGAGGGGGTGGGTGGCAAGAAAAGCCTCTAACTGAATTCCACGGGAATCACAGTGAGACCCTCCCCAGAGGAAATGGTGGGCATTAAAATCACCAAGTAACAGAATCGGTGGCGGTAATGACGAAACAAGGAAGGCAAAATCCGGAATAGATAATGCCCGAGAAGGAGAGAGATATAAAGAACAGAGCGTATACCACCTATGTAAGTGGATACGGGCTGCTGTGTAATGCAGCGAAGTATGAACAAATAGCTGATGGTACGGAATATCAGTGCGGAGAAGAAGGGCACTTTCATTAAAGGTCCCATCAGGAAAAGGATCTGAAGAATACAATAAATTATAGCCTGAGATGTGAGAAATAACAGCAGAGTGTAATTTTGGTTCCTGTAAGCAAACACCAACAGGGGCAAACTGGGAGAGTAACATCTGAAGCTCACCCCGATTACCCCTGAGGCCGCGTATATTCCACTGTAAAAAGGCCATGATTGGCAATGATAAAGATACTTGAAATCCGCAGGTAAGGGTTCCTACGGACTAGAAGGGTTAGAAAAGTCCACATGCGGAGGCAGTGGAAAATGTTCAAGCAGCGAAGGAACGGTGCGCTGTGAAGAAAGGAGTTGCGCAGATGGAGCAGAGGAGAGAGGAAGAGCGGAAGGTGGATCAGTGTCCATTGATGGTTTGGTCTCTGCAATATATTCAGAGATTGCTTCAAGTGTTTCGGAATTCAGAGATGTCGTATGGGAGACAATATTGGGAATGGTAGGGGGAGGATGAGTAAAGATTGGAACTGTATTGGACTGTACCAAGGTAGGGGGGGGCGAAAGGGTGGAGGGAACTGGAGAAGCGTGGCAGGGGACAGAAGAGACAAGAACCTGGGAGGTGGCAGAAGAGGAAGAAACTTGGGAGGGAACAGGGGAGGAAGGTACATTACGAGGAGGAGGGTGAACCTCTGCACTTGTAACTGAGCCAGTGAGAGGGGAAGAACTAGGGACAGAGACAGGGAGGGTAAAATGAGGAGGTGGAAGATGGGTAGGAGGTGTTACCGGACCTTTTTTTGACTTTTGAGAAGTAGAGGGACGATTGGGAAGAGGTGTCGTACGAGGTCTCATCGATACTGAGGCTTGTAAGAGAGAACTCGAAGAAGCGAGATTAGACTGAGGCGTTGAAGTAGGGACGTCTGAGCCGAGGACAGCAAAAGGATTAGATACAGGAGTGATTATGGGAGAGGTAACCACAGAGGTGGGTGTAGAAGATGGGATACCAGAAGTGGGGGGACGTTTTGAAACACGGGAATAAGAAACACGTGGGAGTCTCCCTTGGAGGCGGAGATGAGAAACTGCCATGGCATAAGGGAGACCTTCTGTCTCTTTGAGGTAACGGATTTCCCGCTCGTTTAAATAGACCTGACAACGGCGAGAGTACGAAGGGTGAGCCTCATGACAGTTAAGGCAAGAGGGAGATCGATTGCAAGACGTATTAGAATGGTCATCGGCACCACAGACTGGGCATTCGGCGATAGATCTGCAATATTTCGCTGGATGGCCAAATCGCCAGCAATTTCTACACTGTTGTGGTGTAGGGATCACCTTTCGAACTTGTAACCGATGTCCTGCTATATAAACGGAGGATGGGAGTTCTCGGCTGTCAAAAGTTAAACGAGCCACATTGCTAGGGTATCGTCTCCGCCCACGGGCAGGAAGAACGTAAGTGTCTACCTTGAGGATTGGGAGATCTTGGAGTTCCAGCTGTTCTAGAATGTCGGTGCCACATGTCTGGAAATTTTGTTGAACTATGGTATGGGGCAGAATAACGGTACCACTACAAGAATTGAGGGAATGATGTTTTTCAAGGGTGACAGGAACAGTATCTATATGGGTAAGACGAGAGAGCTCACGAGCCTGGGTAGCATTCTGTACGGTAATGATGCGCGTACCGCTCTTAAGAGCATGAAAAGAAATATCTTTACCAACATGGCGTAGGAGTGCCTTGCCAATACTATGGTCAGAAAGATAGGCAGTAGAGGAAGTTGGTCGTAAAGTGAAGAATTTAGTCCACTGTTCAGTCTGAAACTGAGCGTGGAAAGGTAGTGAAGGACGTGTCGATCGTTTCTGAGAAGAACGAGAAGGTGAAGGTGGAGAAGTATCATCAGCAGGTAATTGTCGTTGACGTTTAGGCGTGGGACCAGAGTTGGTCCGACGTGGAACGGGTCGGCGATTTGAAAATTGCCGCACCGTAGAGGGAGAGGCCGGAAGCATAGTCAAAGGAGAGCGAAGGTCTGATAAATCGAAGGAGTCAGTCGAGGCCTCAGTACCTGAAGCGGGTGAGGAAACAGCACCGGCAATAGGTACAGAGGCATGAGGAATGTCTGAAGAGTGGTCCAAAGACGAGGCGGGGTCAGAACGGGGTGCGGTATCAAGAAGGGGCCCGGGGGTACCAGGTTCATGGACTAGGGCTGCCATGGTTAGGTTACTTCTTTCTTTTTGTTTTTAAGAAAAAAAAAGAAAGAAGAAAAGAAAATAAAAATAAAAAAAAGAAAAAAAAAGGGGGGACCGGGGAGGGATAGTTCCTAGGAGGGATGAAAGGGCCAGAAATCTCCCTCCGCGCCCAAGAGGACTCGACACCGCTAGTAGCGCAGATGCAGCATGGAACCCGTGCCATACCCTACCCTTCATGCCAGTAAACCAGCAATCTGGGATAGCAACCTCACATCTGCCGAGCTACCTCGGTGGACAAAAGAGAGGGCGGCCGGATATCCGCCACAAAGCATACCTCCTTCAGCCACCACCCCCGGAATCCGAAAGGTGGCTTCCAGAGCTACACCCGTCGCCCAAAAGACACCCAAAGCTACTCCGGGATACCGGAGAGGGATCGGGACATCCCTAGGCAATCCAGATTCCACGGCAAACTACGCCACCGCCAAGAAACCTCAACGGAATGGGATGGACCCCGGTGTCCTTTCTCCTACCTAGGAACTAGCGCGCCTGTGGGAGAAATCCCAAAGGACAAAAAGAGGAAGGGCAAAAGGGAGGAGTGGGGAGGAGGAGGAGGAAAGGAAAAAAGGGGAGGATGGGGAGGATGGGATAGGGGAGGGGAGATTGGGGGGTAATTAGGTTCGGTCTGAGGAAGAAGACCGATAGGTCTAATTCCTCAGACCAAGAGCCTCTTCACCACGCCAAGGAGCCCCCCTTGAAGAGGACATCACATACATAAAAATCACTTTTCTCCATTTAATTTTTTTTTTTTTTTTTTTTTTTTTTTTTATCACCAGCAGTCTCCTACTAAAGACATCACCCATATTTTGATCCACATAATTCTTGACAAACATTGACAGCACACACGAGCCATAGGAGCAATAAATCGGTAACTGTTACAGCCAGGAGTTTTAACAGTACTGAGAGACCTGTGACAATGTATGGTAGTGAGGTACTGTAGCAAGTTCTTCACCCATCTTAACAGGGATTTTTTTTTCCCCATAGCACTGTACTTTCATCAATGTATAATAATTATTTTAAATTTTTTTATTATAATAAGAAGCGCTAAACCACAGGGGCTATACAGCGCTGCAGGGCAGGAAGGAAGCAAGGGTATCAGGTGGCAAAAGGGAAAGGGATGATTAGTAGGTTACAGAGAACAGAATTATTTCAAAAATTATGCTGAAACTGTGATAGTTACTATAAATAATTTTCTGGATGACAGGATGCTCAGCAGTAGCTAGTGTTTTAGCATGGCAATGAGGCTGAGAAACAGTAAAACAGGACTGTGTTTACTTAGCAAAGACAAAATTTTGTGAAGTCAAGACTTTTCTCTGTTTACTGTTTGTTAGATGATTCAACAGTCATTTACCTACTTAAACTGGTATACATACTTACTAATTTTAAAGGCTATCGCTTCAAAACTTTCGTTTACTGGTGACTATTATTACATTGGATCTGTGTTCAATTACTTGAATAGAGCCTGAATGCCTCCCATTCTGCCAGGTACTGTATGACCCCTATGGGTTTAGCACTCCCCCCATGAATGTAATAAAAATGTCACTGGCATACATTAAACCCGTAAGAGTCATACAGCACCTGGAGGAATGGAAGGCAATCAGGTTTACCTTAATTTAATCTAAGGACAGGGAGAACAGGTTCAATTCCTTGGATCAACAACCCCTCACTATCAGTCAGGCACCTCTGGAGGGGTTAACCAAGTAGGGCCTGCCTAGCATAGGTCAATAGGCCTACTGCAGTGTTCCTCTGGTATTATCAGTGAAATACATTAATCTGTAATTACTCTCTCCTATAACAAGCAAGATGAGTTTTTATATGCACACAAGTGTGTTTGTGTGCATTTAATATATATACAGTGCGACATTACATATTTTTTTTTTTTTCAACAAGTTGGCCATCTCCCACCGAGGCAGGGTGACCCAAAAAAGAAAGAAAATCCCCAAAAAGAAAATACTTTCATCATCATTCAACACTTTCACCACACATTATCACTGCTTTTGCAGAGGTGCTCAGAATACAACAGTTTAGAAGCATATATGTATAAAGATACACAACATATCCCTCCAAACTGCCAATATCCCAAACCCCTCCTTTAAAGTGCAGGCATTGTACTTCCCATTTCCAGGACTCAAGTCCGACTATATGAAAATAACATATATGAAAATAACTATATGAAAATTACATATACACATGTATTTTCAACACACTGGCCATCTCCCACCGAGGCAGGGTAGCCAAAAAAAAAAACTTTCACCGTCATTCACACATAATCGCTGTCTTTGCTGAGGTGCACAGATATTACAGTTCAGATATCATCCAAACAGCAAATATCCCAAACCCCTCCTTTAACCCCTTCAGGGTCCAAGGCCCAAATCTGAAGTGGTGCCCCAGTGTCCAAGAATTTAAAAAAAAAGAAAAATTGTTATTTTTTCTTATGAAATGGTAGAGAATCTTTTTGTGAAGGTAATAAAAACAAAAAGTACGAAATTTGATGGAAAATTAACAAAATTATGCTCTAGCGAATTTTGATGTGTCAGCGATATTTACGAATCGGCGATTTTGCCGATTTTGACTCCCATTTTAGGCCAATTACATTATTCCAGTCAACCAAATTCTTAGCTATTTCACTAGTATTACTTCTATTCTATCGACTGAGCACAAGAAATCGCCAAGTCAACTGTTTCAACTACAAATTAAAGTGATCGGAAATTGTTAATTTGGCCAATTTAACACAAAGTTCAAAATATTCCAATTTCAAAATAGGGTTCAGAATAAACAATGTAGGTATTCCTGGAACTAAACTAACATTTCCTCTGTTCATTAGTTACATTTTGAGGCTTTACAAATAAATTCCATTTTGAGTTTTTATTCACAATGAATTTTTATTCACACCAAAAAATAGAAGATTTACTGTTATGCAATACTGTAATAATTGTATAAATATCATCACCATATTTGTGAATGCATATTAGACCCACCAGCTGGCGTGTATTAGACGTGTGAGGTCGTTTGTTTACTCTTGAATATCGGCAAAAATTTAACATTTCTGCTACTTTGAGCTCAGTTTCAAGCCATTTCCTGTGCTAAAACCAATCAAAATCATCTCTATTTCTGTAATATGTCTTCCATTCTATCAAATGAGACCAAGAAATCGCAAATAGAACTATAAAAAACATACAAAAAAACACTGCAAAGTCGCTGTTTTAATTGAAAAATCATGATTTCAGTTTTTTCTCTTATTATACACAGCGTGCTGCAGGATCTGTTTTATGTGGTGTACACATACCACAGATGTATTCTCTCATATCTAGGCCCAAATGTACCACTCACAGTTTATCAGAGTGAGCTGAGCTCATGACGTAGATCTGTTTTGATGGTTTGGACCCTGAACGTAAAGCCGTAGATCTACGGGACGGACCCTCAAAGGGTTAAAGTGCAGGTATTGTACTTCCCACCTGAAGTGTTATTCAAAAAGAACTTTAGTTGTTTTTTCTAGGTCACCCTGTTTTGGTGGGATACGGCCAGTGTGTTAAAAAAAAAAAAAAAAAAAAAAAGTGTAATGAACTCTCGACAATGCTCAACAAAAACTCATATGAAGAGACACACTCAGAAGATTGATTTATCTGTATAATTTGATCCCCTTCAGAGGATTCCAGAAGGGGACTGAAATATACAGATTTATCAAACTTCTGAGTTTGTCAGCCTAGGAAAGGTTGGAGGGAGGGGGTAAAGGAGGTTTTGTGTGCGAGGGGCTTGGACTTCCAGCACGCATGCGTGAGCGTGTTTGACAGGAGTGAATGGAGACAAATGGTTTTTAATACTTGACGTGCTGTTGGAGTGTGAGCAAAGTAACATTTATGAAAGGGTTCAGGGAAACCAGCAGGCCGGACTTGAGTCCTGGAGATGGGAAGTACAGTGCCTGCACTCTGAAGGAGGGGTGTTAATGTTGCAGTTTAAAAACTGTAGTGTAAAGCACCCTTCTGGCAAGACAGTGATGGAGTGAATGATGGTGAAAGTTTTTCTTTTTCGGGCCACCCTGCCTTGGTGGGAATCGGCTAGTGTGATAATAATAATAAAAATAATAAATATAAATACGTATTTGTATACATAATTTGTATTTATAAAGGTGCTTATAAATTATACTCCTTTTCGAATTGTTGGTCGATAACTTTCATTTGTTGCATCTGAAAAAAAATATATTGTATCTGAAAGTAAAATTAATGTTGCACTAAAAAAAAAACTTATAGTTAAACCCCCCCCCCCCAAAAAAAAAAAATTATAAAAACTGAGTAAAATCAACATGACTAGGAATTTCAGGCTATATCATTGTGAAAACAAACATACCTGAACTAATTCTATCAGAATCCTGGAGGGAGTTGCAATATACTGTATACTAAATGACTTACAATTGTATAGATTTTGTTCCATTCCAGGACGATAGTGCACAGCCACCTTAACTCCAGACAGTCGCAGAGCTTCAATCATGATGTCGATGCTAGGATTGATATAAAACTCATCAATCTCTAAACTCTCTAGAGCTCGTAGATGCTTGAATGTAGTTTCATCCTGGAGAACACACAAAATAGTTACACTACATATAGCAAACTTACTTGTCTGGTACACAAAGTGAAACCTATAATTTTTACGTGTGCACACATTGCCCTGATGTAACAATCTCTGTTACTTTACTACAGTTCCAAGCAGTGCTGTATGACCTTAGTGGGCTTAGCAATTGGTTTTGATTATAATAATAGTAATTACAGTCCCAATAATATAAGCATCAGCCTCACAAAGTGTATCAAAAGTTTTCTCGCCCTCAAAATGAATTATAGTTTGCTTGAAAAGGCCAGAAAGGCAATATCTATGTAAGAAAGGAGGTAGAGAAGGGGAAGAAGGTGCATGTGCATACATGTGTATGTACGTTTTCGTGGAGTTTTGCTCAGCATGTAACATTATCTATTATTAAATTGTCATGTTTACTGTAGGTGTATAAATTATATTAATTTGGAAGGGAGAAGGAAGCACTTTCAGTTGTATTTACTGAATTAGAGTAAAATACCCATACAGTACATGGCTAGTTGTAAATTTTAACAGTTGTATGCCGTTCAGGACATTTATTAGAGGAAATAATCTGAGACGAGTTGCTTCATTGTAATGGTTAGTACTGGTACAGACATTTGTAGTGATATGTTTCCTCTAATAAATGTCCTGAACCATACACAAGTGTCATTTTCCACACAATAAATGGTTGGAGTTGCCAGTCTATAATACATTACCTGCAGGTCTGCCAGCATGATAGGCACTCCCTTATAATGGTTTGACATAGTTATCTCCTGTGGCCACTGGCTGAGCTCTCTTGGAATGTCCTCATGGCAGGAAATGACAGACAGATGCTGCAAGTCATGTAACACAGCCAAAGATCCTCCGATACATCCATAAACCTAGGGAAATTGTATCCAAACTGAATAAAAAAAATTATTAAATGTCTCAATAATTTAACTTCTCTAAAAAACTGACACCAATTTATTCGTCAGTTTCTCTATAAAATGTTAGTAGCTTCATATTCAAACAGTACAGGAAGGCCCCGCTTTACGGCGTTCCGCTAATACGGACATTTCAAATTATGACCAAAACTCGCTATACGGCTCCCCCCACCTGACTTTCTAATACGGTCACCGTGCCCCACCCTGTTTGTTTACATTCTCCATGAGCTCAGTAAGCACTAAGTCTCTCCATTTTGTCTGGAAACTCCAAAATTTCAAATGTTTTTAAAAGTTATTTCATATTTTATATATACTCTGATAATTATACTTATGTATACCTGTACCTAAATAAACTTACATACTGTGCTGGCATGCAGGTACACATTAAAATTGGTAAGTGTTTTATGTCTCCAGACGTCATATTAGTAATGATAATAATAATCATCGAGTCATTTAACCCTTTGACTGTTTCAGGCCCCTCTCTGAAACTGTCATTCTATGTCGCTCAATTTTTGAAAAAAAAAAAATTTTTTTTTCTTATGAAATGATAGAGAATCTTTTCCCGATGGTAATGACACCAAAAGTTCGAAATTTGGTCGAAAACTCGTGGAATTATGGTCCCGCGAAGTTAGCGGTCTCGGCGACATATGCGCATCGGCGATTTCGCCGACTTTGAGCCCAATTTTCAGCCAATTCCATTGTTCCAGTTGACCAAACTCATAGCTATTTCTTTAGAACTCCATTTTATCTATCAGCTGAGTACAAGAAACCTCCCATTTACTAATTTGGACTACCCAATATGGTGGTCAGAAATTGGCAATTTGGCCAATTTCACGCAAAATAAAAAAGATGCCAATTTCAAAATAGGGTCCAGAATAAACAAGGTAGACATTCGTGGCACTAAAATAACATATGCTCTGTTCATTAGTCACATCTCTAGGCCCCTCTTATATTATTATTGCTTTCTATTTTGATTTTTTATTCATACAAAAAAATACAAAATTTACTGTTATGCAGACGACTGCATTATTGTAAAAATGGTATAAATAATATCAGTGCACTAGTGAAAGAATATTAGACTCCCTAGTTGACGTGTATTGGACGTGTGGTGTGATTTATTTACTCTTCAACATTGGTAAAAATCGAACATTTCGCTACTTTGAGCTTAGTTTCAAGGTCGTTTTCATCGTAAAAGTAATGAAAATCATCTCTATTTCTGTAATATGTTTTCCATTTTATCACCTAAGACCATGAAAACGCGAATACAACGATAAATACTATACGAAAATACACCTCAAAGTCGGCGTTTTATTCCAAAAAAACGATCAGAGTTTTTTTTTTTCTCATTACGCAATGTGTGCTGCAGGATTTTTTTTATGTGGTGCACACTGACCACACAGACCCATTCTCTCACATGTGGGCCTACCAGCTTTCTCCCACTTGATTTGAAGCCGCTAGAATTATTGAGTATATATACGTCAGAAACATTGGCTCGTAAGACGTATTTATACGTCGAAAACAGTCAAAGGGTTAAATGTTGTATATTACGTTAATATACGCATTTTCATTAATCCATCCATGATATTTTTTTCAAAATTATATAATAAACACGATGCATAACATATAAATAAGAGAAATACACCCCACAGTAGAATAAATAAACATAAATGTGAGATGTGGTAGCAGACGACTTGCACAAGTGAGCCATATTAGAAATGATAATAATAACAATACTCACCGAGTCTCATTAAATGTCGTATATTACGTTAATATACACATTTTCATTAATCCATCCATGATATTTTTTTTCAAAATTATATAATAAACACGATACATAACATAAAAAGATGATAAATACACCCCACAATAGAATAAATAAACATAAATATAAGATGTGGGAGCCACATAACTTGTACAAGTGACGGCAAGAATAACATTTTCTCTAATCTAACATAAGAGAAAATGTGTTACTGGGGGTAACTGTAGAAAATTATTCCTTTCGTATGTATGTAAGTTTATTCAGGTATACACAAATACAGTTACATAGATTATCATACATAACAACATACGTGTAGAGAACCTAGGATAACCCAAAAAAGTCAGTGTGACTTATTTCCATTGCCTTCACTCAGAGCTTCATTTCTTCTCAAAATGATGTTACATGAGAATGGGAGTGTTCTTCTTTATTAATTCTACCGTATCAATGTAGAGACAACCTGTACACAATGTAACTTGTACACAAACCAGACGTGTACACTTCGTTTGTTTACAAAACTTACGTTCGCCTGGTTTGTTTACATAACTCTGCACCTGTCCCCTCTCATGTACTCATTCTTTCTCTCTCTCATTTATTCGTTTTATCTCATTTACTTACTCCTGACCCTACATTAAGACTACAAATATTTTAAGGTAAGTAATGAGTGAACTGTATATACATTTTATCGCTCTGGGATGCTTAAATATCATAGAATAGTATGTGTGGGTGGGGTGGCCTGGTAAGGTAGCCTGGCTATTACCATACATACCACACTTGATTTCCTACAATAAATACTACTTGTCTCACCCTAGATTAAGACTATAAATATTTTAAGGTAAGTAATGAGTGCACAATGTGTGTATTGTACTTTTTTATTGTTTTTTGATGCCTGGTTCTATTGCTAACTTAATATATGTTAGTGTAAACTTGTTATCTAGTATTTGTATGCATTTATAAGTGGAAAAAAAGGGTGTTCCACTTTACGCCGGTTTCCGCTTTACGGCGGTAGCCTGGAACCTAACCTGCCATATAAGTGGGGCCCTCCTGTACATAGAATGAGAATACCACCAAGTTGTAGTTGATGGAGAGACAAGCAGCAATTGAAACTGATGTGGGACAATGTTATAACAGCACAGAAAGCTTTATGAAGTCTGATACATCATACCTGGTGGTAGCATGATATACAGGTAGAAGACAGGAATGTGTGTAAATATACACCCTGCCTCGGTAGGAGACGGCCGACTTGTTGAAAAAAAAAAATATAAGAATTTAAGCAAATATTGGAGCATTGCATTACACAAATTGCCTGCACTTAGGTAAGGGAAAGTAGCTACGTTCTGGCCCAACTTGCACCACTAACAAGTCACACTTGTTATTACTCTTCTCCTCCTGTGGGTTATTTGTGTATTGTTCCAGCCATGGTAGGCCTACTGGCTTACAATGGGTAAATCTTGAGACAAATTTGCATGCTGAGTACTACTGGTTATAGTAGTACAGGTCCACATCTCTTTATTCGAAACCCTTGAGGCCAGTACTGTGTCAAATTTCAGAATTTTTTGAAGTTCAGAATGATTCTCAACTCCGCCACACAGAGGCGTGACCCAGCACTGAGATGGTTGATGCTCCACACTCCATGAAAAGCCTTCGGTTTTCGGAACTTTTCCAATTTCAGAATTTTGGATAAAGGGTTTGTGGACCTGTAGTACTGGTAGTGGTTAGAATTTCTCAGCAGTATACCTAGTTTAATATCTGTATAGCTAGAGGGTTTTTCCCATTTTTGTTTGATGTCATGATTAGAGCTATTTTATAGGATTTTTCTCTTGTTTTTCCTTCCTTTAAATATTAAATGAGTTCTGAATAAAATATCTCATTAGATGGTTGTGTGAACTTCAATGCTGGACACATGCATTATTCCTAATATCAGTATGGGTTGTCTGTATACTTATGCTCATTGATTGGTTTACTTAAGATTCTGGCAGTTTCTCTCGCATAGAGTAGCAGTCATAACTTTTTTACTTCCTGGGATCTCTACAATAGAGGCAAAGCCACAAAATATACAACATATAAAGAAGCTTGTCTACAAAAATCACATGCAACAAAATTTATGTGGGAGAAACTTTTAGAAGCCTAGGTACTTGTCCAACATAGGAGTTCACACAACCTGCTAATGAGAATATCACATTCAACACTCATGATAAAGGGAGAGTAATAAAATTGAAAATACTATGAAACCGCTTCAATCATGACATCAAACAAAACCAAGGCAGCTTCCAAAGTGGCAAAAGGTCTAGCTATAAAGATACTGAACCAGGTCTACTGCTGAGAGCTGTCAACCACCACTACTACAACCCGCACTATTCAACATGCAAATGTGTCTCATGATTTAACCAGCATGGGCCAGTAGGATTATTGCAACGTTCAATATTTGCTTAAATTTTTAAATTTACAGTACACCTGGCTATATTCCTGTCTTCTACCTGTATATGTATTATGCTATCACTGGTTTGACCTATAAGACATGATAAAGTCTGCTGTGCAGCCAAAATGTTGTCCTAGATAAAGATTCCAATTCCTGTTTGTCTATATCAACTAGAGCTTCATATTCATCCAAGCAGTACACTACATAATTCCATCCAGAGTATATACAGGAGTCCTCCCCTGTATCCACCGGTGATACGTTCCAAGACCTACTATGGATGCCCAAAATCATGGATAGTAGCAAACCATATAAGTCATTTTTTGTTCACATACATAACTATGATATTGTGCATAATTTATCAATTGAACTTTGTCAAGAATTAGCATACCATACCCCCGGCCGGGATTGAACCCGCGGTCATAGAGTCTCAAAACTCCAGCCCGTCGCGTTAGCCACTAGACCATTAGCATGTTTTCACTGATGGGAAGCACTTCACAACTTCTCTTATGCTTTTAAGAACTGCCACCATCACTACTTTACACTTTGGGGCCATTATTAAGCAAAATTAAAGTTATTTTCAGGCCACAGTATACTGCGGATAACTGAAACTGTGAAAGCTAAATCTGCAGATACAGGGGTTCTACTGTATATATATTGTACTGGATTTCTCTATTTTTTTAAACACCCTGGCTGTCTCCCACTGAGGCAGGGTGACTTAAGAAGTAAACAAACACTTTCACCATCATTCACTCTACCACCATCTTGCCAGAGGTGTGCAGATACATACTATCATGGTATTCATATTCTTAGCTTAACATTTCTTATCCAAACTTGTTTTCATTGTGCACACTCATACTATATTCACTTGGTGTTATACCTCTCCCATTTCCCCTTATCAAACTAAGTCCTAAATCCCTACTAGTTAAACAGAAGATTATTAATATAAAGTATGCTGTACTGCTACACCAGCCTCTCATACAGTACATAAACACATTGTTTCCAACAAATTAAGTCTACCAGATGTTACCTTTCAATCACTGTAATGTGGTCTGATTTCTGGTGGAGAATTATAAAATTTTTGTTTAGGATTTAGGTTAAATTAATTAAAGTAACCTAACCTAAAATAACTAATAATTAATTCTGCAAGATTGCTTAGATCATTCAGAAACTTAGGGGTTGTCTATACTGGTATTTTCACAGTACATTAAAAATTATTCATGATGAATTTATAATAACCATTATACAGTAGAACCCCCGTATCTGCGGGGGCTTCGTTCCAAGGACCTGCTGTGGATACTGAAAATGTGGAAAGTAGCAAACATATGAAAGTCCTATACATACCTATTATAAGTTTAATTAATAAATTATGCACAATAAGTAGAGAATTATCACTTTTTCACTGATGGGAAGCACTTCAAGGCTTCTCTTAGGTTTTGAAAAACTGCCAGCTTCTCTACTTTTGCACTTTGGGGCCATTATTATGCAAAATTAAGAAGTGTTTTTGGGCCACAGTAAACGATGGATATTAAATCAGTGGCTATGGGGTTTCTACTGTACATGAAACATGATAAATAATTTATCAAATAATTTGTCTACTTTAGGGGAACACAAACTTTATACTGTCTCCATATACTAACATTTTCTTTATAGTTTACAAACTCACTCTGATGACATACACATTGCAGTGAACAATTACCTTTTAAACTGAACATCATACACAGCAACAACAATCAAGAAGAAAAAGCACTACACGAAGAACAAACCTGTATAGTACATGATAAAACTGATCCTGAGCAAAACAATGTCTACAGTGAAGGTTTGTCATTGCATGGTTTTTAACAATTAATTTTAGAACTAATTCACTGATAATTCATCATGGAACCATGGTGATGTGTTAGTCTTCAAATGTAACTTCTTTTTCTCAAAACAAAAGCTAGCTTACTAAATATAGAGTTGAATAAAGCACCATGTTGTATTATTATTATTATTATAATCAAAAAAGAAGCGCTAAGCGCACCATGTTGTAGAATTACACTTATAGTGGTGGAAAGGGCTAAACCCATAAGCTTATGGTCATTCAGTATTTCACAACCAATGTGAAAAAGAGAGTGGAAGGAATGAGGTGATGTTGAATGACGGACATCAACAGGAAGAGTTTAGTTAAAAAATCATAGTTTAAATTTATGTGGGACTGTCAAGAGAGAAGGAAGGACTAAGCAAGTATTGAAGATGTTTGAAATGAACAGAGCAATATGTGAGACATGTTGGACTATTAGGGTGACCTGGCACTCCTCACAGAGTAGTACTGAGTGCCGTAGAAGTGCACACCTAAGATTCACTTACTAAATATGGAGCTGGTGCAAGCAAAGTGTTGTAAAAATAAAGCTCCTTAACAAATGAGAACGATGACAGGAAGCTTATTATGTCTTTTGCATGTAAGTTTATTTCTTCTGGTGATACCCAGACATCCACTCCAGGGGAGATAAATTCAATAACCAGGATTTTGATTCTGGGCAGCATGGCACTCTGCAATTAAATAAGACAACATGTAACAGTTTTTGCAACTATAGAAAACAAAACTGCTTTGTTTACAAATAAAAGGTAATGAGCAAAAAAAAAAAAAAATATATATAAAATCATTGGCATTACATGTAAATGAGATATTTTCTACTGAAACAAATTTTTTCCTAATGAATAGAATTTAATCCAATATTATATGGCTTGAAACAGTTAGAGAGTGTAAATAGTTATAAAGAAAGTGTGTTTTACGAGGATCAAAATCAAAGTGCTCTGTAGCTATTATAAAATATGTAAGTTTTAATATGTAAAGTTGACTGACATGTTCAAAAAAGCTTCTCTAAATATTCTAGTGAAGAGGCAAACAAGCTGATGTTTGCAGCGAACGAATATTTGACCAATATTATATTACATGGGTGTGAAGCTTGGGTTGTAAATGCTGCAGCGAGGAGGCGGTTGGAGGCAGCGGAGATGTCCTGTCTAAGGGCAATGTTATTTATTTATTATCACACTGGCCGATTCCCACCAAGGCAGGGTGGCCCGAAAAAGAAAAACTTTCACCATCATTCCCTCCATCACTGTCTTGTGAGAAGGGTGCTTTACACTACAGTTTTTAAACTGCAACATTAACACCCCTCCTTCAGAGTGCAGGTACTGTACTTCCCATCTCCAGGACTCAAGTCAGGCCTGCCGGTTTCCCTAAACCCCTTCATAAATGTTACTTTGCTCACACTCCAACAGCACGTCAAGTATTAAAAACCATTTGTCTCCATTCACTCCTATCAAACACGCTCACGCATGCCTGCTGGAAGTCCAAGCCCCTCGCACACAAAACCTTCTTTACCCCCTCCCTCCAACCTTTCCTAGGCCGACCCCTACCCCGCCTTCCTTCCACTACAGACTGATACACTCTTGAAGTCACTCTGTTTCGCTCCATTCTCTCTACATGTCCGAACCACCTCAACAACCCTTCCTCAGCCCTCTGGACAACAGTTTTGGTAATCCCGCACCTCCTCCTAACTTCCAAACTACGAATTCTCTGCATTATATTCACACCACACATTGCCCTCAGACATGACATCTCCACTGCCTCCAGCCTTCTCCTCGCTGCAACATTCATCACCCATGCTTCACACCCATATAAGAGCGTTGGTAAAACTATACTCTAATACATTCCCCTCTTTGCCTCCACAGACTCCTAAGTGCACCACTCACCCTTTTCCCCTCATCAATTCTATGATTCACCTCATCTTTCATAGACCCATCCGCTCACACATCCACTCCCAAATATCTGAATACATTCACCTCCTCCATACTCTCTCCCTCCAATCTGATATCCAATCTTTCATCACCTAATCTTTTTGTTATCCTCATAACCTTACTCTTTCCTGTATTCACTTTTAATTTTCTTCTTTTGCACACCCTACCAAATTCATCCACCAATCTCTGCAACTTCTCTTCAGAATCTCCCAAGAGCACAGTGTCATCAGCAAAGAGCAACTGTGACAACTCCCACTTTATGTGTGATTCTTTATCTTTTAACTCCACGCCTCTTGCCAAGACCCTCGCATTTACTTCTCTTACAACCCCATCTATAAATATATTAAACAACCACTGTGACATCACACATCCTTGTCTAAGGCCTACTTTTACTGGGAAATAATTTCCCTCTTTCCTACATACTCTAACTTGAGCCTCACTATCCTCGTAAAAACTCTTCACTGCTTTCAGTAACCTACCTCCTACACCTGCAACATCTGCCACATTGCCCCCCAATCCACTCTGTCATATGCCTTTTCCAAATCCATAAATGCCACAAAGACCTCTTTAGCCTTATCTAAATACTGTTCACTTATATGTTTCACTGCAAACACCTGGTCCACACACCCCCTACCTTTCCTAAAGCCTCCTTGTTCATCTGCTATCCTATTCTCCGTCTTACTCTTAATTCTTTCAATAATAACTTTACCATACACTTTACCAGGTATACTCAACAGACTTATCCCCCTATAATTTTTGCACTCTCTTTTGTCCCCTTTGCCTTTATACAAAGGAACTATGCATGCTCTCTGCCAATCCCTAGGTATTGTGTAGTGTAAATATTATGCAGAAAATTCGGAGTGTGAAAATTAGGAGGTGTGGAGTTAATAAAAGTATTAGTCAGAGGGCTGAAGAGGGGTTGTTGAGGTAGTTTGGTCATTTAGAGAGAATGGATCAAAGTAGAATGACATGGAGAGCGTATAAATCTGTAGGGGAAGGAAGGCAGGGTAGGGGTCATCCTCGAAAAGGTTGGAATGAAGGGGTAAGGGAGGTTTTGTGGGCGAGGGGCTTGGACTTTCAGCAGGCGTGCGTGAGCGTGTTCGATAGGAGTGAATGGAGACGAATGGTATTTGGGACCTGACGATCTGTTGGAGTGTGAGCAGGGTAATATTTAGTGAAGGGATTCAAGGAAACCGGTTATTTTATATAGCCAGACTTGAGTCCTGGAAATGGGAAGTACAATGCCTGCACTCTAAAGGAGGGGTTTCGGGATATTGGAAGTTTGGAGAGATATGCTGTGTATCTTTTTACATATATACTTCTAAACTGTTGTGTTCTGAGCACCTCTGCAAAAACAGTGATTATGCGTGAGTGAGGTGAAAGTGTTGAATGACGATGAAAGTATTTTCTTTTTGGGGATTTTCTTTCTTTTTGGGTCACCCTGCCTCGGTGGGAGACGGCAGACTTGTTAAAAAAAAAAAATTATTGAAGAAGAAATAACAGCTCAAAAAAATATGGAGACAACCAGAAAGGTTTTAGTAAAAGTAAAATGCAACAATAGTAATACTGACCCTAGTCTCTCCTTCAATGGGAACGTTAAATTTAACAATTGCCTGTGGAGTGAGTTCCAGGGTCAAGTGTTCTAAATTGCTCATCTCTGCCAGTAGTACCGTCAGCTCCAGGTTTGTTAATTTGGAGACATCCACAGTCAGATTTTTCACTTGCTTCATTGGTATGATCTGTCAGGTAACATAGAATCAAATTAAATAAACTCAAATTTAAATTACTGTATAAGAAGGTCTTTCAGTGTGGTGATGTACCAACACCACTCTTAGAGTCCTTGCCAGAAAAAATATCAATGTGGCCACGACAGCTACTGAGTCCATGGAAGATTTCATCAGAAAGCAACCTACTACTACTACCCCAGTGTCCATCACTGCTGTGTACACTATCCTGTCTTTGGCACTGAGACAAGAAGTATTCTTGGAAGACTGGTAGAAGTTTATCTATTAGGGTTAACTAACATAAATGAACATTAACCCTAACAGATATCCTCTTCTGTATAAATTACTAAATTTGAAAAGAAAAACTTTCGTTTTTCTTTTTATGTCACACTGCCTCAGTGGGATATGGCGGTCTGTTGAAAAAATATATATATTTTACTTACTGAATAACGTTACTGACAGGTAAACAGCAATGAAAATTGTAATACTGAGAAACCAATAAGTATAATTCATGAGTGACTATATCAGTTTCAAAATGATACACACATCTCTACCAGCCTTGGATGATACTGCCAGAATCTACAATGATCGTGTATGCAAAACATATATATAAAAAAAATTACATACAAAATATACTCACTCTGCACAGTAGAGGCAAATCTTTGTGAATATTCTCAGCATTGCTGACTGTCAAATGAGAGAGCATAGGGCAGGCATTCATCACCCTCTTCAACTCTATCATGTCCAGGTCTTTATGATAGTTAATGGTCAAAGTGGTCACAGTTAATTTGCGCTCATTACAACGACTGCCATTTGTACTCTGTGGGGATAGCGGGGAATCTCTTTTGTTCACTGTGCATTTTCACTAATGAAGGATGTTGATGGTAGGTCCAATGACAATAAATGTTGTGTATAACATTAAGTTCCTTTTATCAAAGCATATTTTCATGATTAAATTAATAAGAGAGAGCAAGTACAATAAGAGAAGTGAAGAGAAAAGGAGGGAACAGATAAACAAAAATGCAAGTCAATACATGACTGATTACTGTACCCTCTGTTTGGCTTCCATATCAAGGAGGAAAAGAACAGCAGTGTAAGTGTCCCACGACTGCAGGGTTTCCACTGTCTTTAGACTGGGTTGGATGGCCAAGGCAGCAGCACCCAGAGAGAGACGCATGGTATTAGCCTGTCCTCGGGTCTGTAGCATGTTGTTTCTCAGTACCTCCAGGTGTGGCAGAGACAACTGCCAACAAATCGGGTCCTGAAATACAAGAGGGCCACTATGAAACTTACTTCCAAAACTGGAACATTCAGCTACAATGAAAAAAAGCAATTTAGCATATCTTTCTTTCTTTCGATGCACCAGCCATATCCCACTGAGGTGGGGTGGCCTAAAAGGACAAACGAAAGTTTCTCCTTTTAAATTTAATAATATATACAGGAGAAAGGGTTACTAGCCCCTTGCTCCCAGCATTTTGGTCGCCTCTTATGACACGCATGGCTTACGGAGGAAGAACTCTGTTCCACTTCCCCATGGAGATAAGAGGAAATAAACAAGAACAAGAACTAGAAAGAAAATAGAAAAAAAACCCAGAGGGGTATGTATATATATGCTTGTACATGTGTAATGTTGGAGTGGTTGGTACTTTTGTTTAATAAATGTATGAAAGAGGGGAAGGTACCTAGGGATTGGCAGAGAGCATGTATAGTCCCTTTATATAAAGGGAAGGGGGACAAAAGAGATTGTAAAAATTATGGAGGAATACGTTTACTGAGTATACCAGGAAAAGTGTACGGTAGGGTTATAATTGAAAGAATTAGAGGTAAGACAGAATGTAGGATTGCGGATGAGCAAGGAGGTTTCAGAGTGGGTAGGGGATGTGTAGATCAAGTGTTTACATTGAAGCATATATGTGAACAGTATTTAGATAAAAGTAGGGAAGTTT
Organism: Cherax quadricarinatus; assembly: GCF_038502225.1. Lineage (NCBI taxonomy): Eukaryota > Metazoa > Arthropoda > Malacostraca > Decapoda > Parastacidae > Cherax > Cherax quadricarinatus. The sequence continues at coordinate 4,238,634 of NC_091296.1, read as the reverse complement.
TTATTGCATTTATGGATTTAGAAAAGGCATATGATAGAGTGGATAGGGGAGCAATGTGGCAGATGTTGCAAGTATATGGAATAGGTGGTAAGTTACTATATGCTGCAAAGAGTTTTTATGAGGACAGTGAGGCTCAGGTTAGGGTGTGTAGAAGAGAGGGAGAATACTTCCCGGTAAAAGTAGGTCTTAGACAGGGATGTGTAATGTCACCATGGTTGTTTAATATATTTATAGATGGGGTTGTAAAAGAAGTAAATGCTAGGGTGTTCGGGAGAGGGGTGGGATTAAATTATGGGGAATCAAATTCAAAATGGGAATTGACACAGTTACTTTTTGCTGATGATACTGTGCTTATGGGAGATTCTAAAGAAAAATTGCAAAGGTTAGTGGATGAGTTTGAGAATGTGTGTAAAGGTAGAAAGTTGAAAGTGAACATAGAAAAGAGTAAGGTGAAGAGGGTGTCAAATGATTTAGATAAAGAAAAATTGGATATCAAATTGGGGAGGAGGAGTATGGAAGAAGTGAATATTTTCAGATACTTGGGAGTTGACGTGTCGGCGGTTGGATTTATGAAGGATGAGGTTAATCATAGAATTGATGAGGGAAAAAAGGTGAGTGGCGCATTCAGGTATATGTGAAGTCAAAAAACGTTATCTATGGAGGCAAAGAAGGGAATGTATGAAAGTATAGTAGTACCAACACTCTTATATGGGTGTGAAGCTTGGGTGGTAAATGTAGCAGCGAGGAGATGGTTGGAGGCAGTGGAGATGTCCTGTCTAAGGGCAATGTGTGGTGTAAATATTATGCAGAAAATTCGGAGTGTGGAAATTAGGAAAAGGTGTGGAGTTAATAAAAGTATTAGTCAGATGGCAGAAGAGGGGTTGTTGAGGTGGTTTGGTCATTTAGAGAGAATGGATCAAAGTAGAATGACATGGAAAGCATATAAATCTATAGGGGAAGGAAGGCGAGGTAGGGGTCGTCCTCGAAAGAGTTGGAGAGAGGGGGTAAAGGAGGTTTTGTGGGCAAGGGGCTTGGACTTCCAGCAAGCGTGCGTGAGCATGTTAGATAGGAGTGAATGGAGACGAATGGTACTTGGGACCTGACGATCTGTTGGAGTGTGAGCAGGGTAATATTTAGTGAAGGGATTCAGGGAAACCGGTTATTTTCATGTAGTCGGACTTGAGTCCTGGAAATGGGAAGTACAATGCCTGCACTTTAAAGGAGGTGTTTGAGATTGGCAGTTTGGAGGGATATGTTGCGTATCTTTATACGTATATGCTTCTAAACTGTTGTATTCTGAGCACCTCTGCAAAAACAGTGATTATGTGTGAGTGTGGTGAAAGTGTTGAATAATGATGAAAGCATTTTCTTTTTGGGGATTTTCTTTCTTTTTTGGGTCACCCTGCCTCGGTGGGAGACGGCCAACTTGTTGAAAAAAAAAAAAAAGTGTGTGTAGTGTAACCTAAGTGTAAGTAGAAGTAGCAAGATGTACCTGAAATCTTGCATGTTTATGAGACAGAAAAAGGGACACCAGCAATCCTACCATCATGTACAACAATTACAGGCTTTTGTTTTACACTCACTTGGCAGGACGGTAGTACCTCCCTGGGCGGTTGCTGTCTACCAACCTACCACCTAGAATTTAGTATATAACAAGTAAATTATTCTGCAAGATATTCCATGGTTATTTATTTTAACACCTTAGTCATTTGCCATGAAGGCAAGGTAAAATGACAAAGAAAATTTGTTTAGTGTCACTCATTCAATCACTGTCTTGCCAGAAAAGCACCATCATCACAATTCAGATGACCCTACCAACCACAACATCCCCACCATCCTTCAGAGAGCATGCACCATACTTTCCACATCCAGGACTTTTAAGTCCAGCTAACTCGTTTCCCTGAATCCCTTCCTAAATGTTACCTTTTTCACACTCCAACAGCATGTCAAATCATAAAAGCCACTTACCTCCACTCACTCCTTACATGCTCACACAAGCTTGTTAGATGTCCAAGCCCCTACCACTCAAAACCTTTACCCCCTCCCTCCAACATTTCCTAGGGCAACCCATACCCTACCTTCCCTCCACTACAAATTTATATGCCCTCCTAGTCATCCTAATTTTCTCCACCCTTTCTAATGTCCAAACCACCTCAATAACCCCTCCTCAGCCTTCAAAATAATACTCTTTTTGTAACTCCACACCTTCCAATCTCCAAATTCCCTGCATAATATTCACGCTACACACCCCTCTCAAATACAACATCTCTCCTGCCTCCAGCCTCCAACTCAGTGTAACATTCAAAACCAGTGCTTCACACCCATATACTCTGGTACATTCCCTCTCTCGACTCCATGGATAAAGTTGTCTCCACAGATACCTCGATGCACTACTCATCCTTTTTCCTCTGACATTCTTATGCTTCACCTCACCTTTCATAGAACCATTTGCCAACAAGTCCCTTCCCAAATATCCAAGCACATTTACTTCCTCCATACTCCCTGTTACGGCCCCCTGCCAAACTAGCGGTTAAATAGTTAACCTGCCGGCCGGCAGTACCACTGGGTACGTCATCAAACCCATTGTGGGGACTGCTGAGCCGGCCTTAGAGCAGTACGTACCTAAACACCTCACGGTACACATCTACTGGCTTTAGCAGCATTAAGTACCTGAACACCTCAAGGTACACAGCTAAGCAGTAATTACCAGAACACCTTACAGTATAGATCTACTGGCAGTAGAGAGTATTCTACTGGCTTCTACTGATTTTAGAAGAGCCGCTCACCGCAGCTCAGTGAGTCTGATGGCCTCAGTTACTTGACGGCCGCACTCAGTGAGCTTGCAGCATGGTGTTCTGCTAGTAATTCATCGGACCACCTTGCGGTATCAACTGGTCTTGAAGGCGGTAGATAGTACTCACCAGATCATCTTACAGTGTACTTCTACCGGCCTTAGAGAGTATTTACAGGACTACCGGTGATGTCTGCGGACTCACCGCCTATGCTGGTCAACTGTGGGCCGGAGTCAACTGATGCTGTTTAGTGGGACATTACATGAAGAAAAGGTTGGAGTGTTACACTGAACCGGGCCAGGACCGTAGTGTGACACTTAAGGAAGTATGATGGAGTGGAACACTGAGATATGCTACAGGATCGTAGTGGAACACTGAGAAGAAAAGGGAGTCGTGTGACACGGAGAGCTGGAGTGTCGTGGGACACAGAAAAGGGTGTCAAGTGACACGGTTGTGAAGGAGCGTCATTACACTGAGAAAAGGGTGTCCAGTGACACGGTGGAGAAGGAGCGTCACAACTCGAATAAGTGTCGTGTGGGACACAGAACGTCATTATAAGTGTCTTGTGAGACACGGAGTTGATCATAATTTATTATTATACAAATGTTATTTATAATTTATTATTTTAGCATAGATATATATATATTATTATTTTAAGATGCTAATAATTTATTATTGTAACATGTATATATATTTTAAATACCTCTAGACCAAAGATTGATTTTTATATTATATTAAAGATTAATTTATTTTAGGGTGTATTATGTATCCCGAACTCTTTACAGTATTACAAAATAAGTAAACCTACCATCTCTAAGAATAACTTTTTTTGTAATACTCCCTCTTTCCAATCTGATATCCAGTCTCTCATTGCCCTTATTTTTTGATACTCTCGTCACCTTGCTTTCCCCTATATGCATTTACTTTTAATTTCTTACTTTTATATTTCCTCCCAAAGTTGTTCACCAATCTGTGCAACTTCTCTTCCGAATCTCCCTAAAGAACCGTGTTAGTGGCAAAAAAAGCAACAGTGAAAACACCCACTCTATACCAGATTAACTATCCTTCAGTCTCACAATAATAATTACAGAGGCTTCATATTTTTTATATGATAGTTTAAACAGATTCATAATGGATAATGTCATTAGGGAAGCAACACAGTGACTGAGAATGATGCAAAAATTTTTTTTTAAGGGGGAGAGGGGTGTCACCCTACCCTAGTAGAAAACAGCTGGTGTTAAAAATATATATAATAATAATAATATTTTTAACCCACCACCACTCATCTTTCACCAAGAAAGGGTAACCCGAAAAAGAAAAACAAAGATTCTAATTCCAAAACCTATCCCTTCTATCAGAATAAAGATTTTGCCTTTAACTCTTTCAGGGTGGGTCCCGTTGTACTATGGCTTTGAAGTGCAGGTCAGTCCCGATATTCTATGCCATGATCTCAGTTCACTCAGATAACCTGTGAGCAGTAAATTTGTGCCTAGATGTGAAAGAATGGGTCTATGTGGTAAGTGTGCACCATATAAAAAAATCCTGCAGACACAGTACATAATGAGAAAAAATCTGTGACCGAATTTTTCGTTTAAAACAGCGACTTTGCGGAGCTTTTCGTATAGTTTTTATGGTTGTATTCTCGGTTTCTTGGTTTCATTTGATAGAATTGAAGATCTACTGCAGAAATGACTTTGATTAGTTTCAGGACCAAAAGTAGCTTGAAATTAAGCTCAAAGTTGCAGAAATGTTCAATTTTTGCCAATATTCCACAGTACACAAATTACATCACTCGTCCAATACGTGTCCAATTGGTCAGTCTGTGTTTACGAATGTGCTGACATTATTTATACAATTATTACAATAATGCAGTATTCTGCATAACAATAAATCTTCTGTTTTTTTTGTGTGAGTAAAGATTCAAAATGAAAAACAACTGTAATATAGCAGAGACCTGAGGACATGACTAATGAATAGAGGAAATGTTGCCATGCCAGGAATGTCTACACTGTTTGTTCTGGACCCTATTTTGAAATTGTCAATTTTTTTTATTTTTTTTTTGTGAAATTGGCCAAATTACCAATTTCTGATCACTTTATTGGGTAGTTGAAATGAGTAAATGGGTGATTTCTTGTACTCAGTCAACAGAAAAGAAGGAATACAGTGTACCCCCGCATACCGTTGGCATCACATAACGTTAAATCCGCATAGCGATACATTTTATCACTAAAATTTTGCCTTGCATAGCGCTAAAAAACTCGCTCAACGCTATTCGTCCGAGACGCGTCTATGTGAGGCCTGAGCCAGCCTCACATGTTCCGCCGGTGGCATTGTTTACAAGCCAGCCTCCGCGGTAACATCCAAGTATACAATCGGAACATTTCGTATTATTACAGCGTTTTTGGTGATTTTATCTGCAAAATAAGTTACCATGGGCCCCAAGAAAGCTTCTAGTGCCAACCCTGTGGTAAAAAGGGTGAGAAATGTTATCGAAATACTGTGGTACCATGGTCAACTGCTGATGCTGCTGCTGCTGTAGCACTGTCAGCTGCTGCTGCTGCTGTAGCACCGTCAGCTGCTGCTGCTGCAGCACCGTCAGCTGCTGCTGCTGCTGTACCACCATCAGCTGCTGCTGCTGCTGCTGTAGTACTGTCTGCTGCTGCTGTAGCACTGTCAGCTGCTGCTGCTGCTGTAGCACTGTCAGCTACTGCTGCTGCTGCTGCTGTAGCACTGTCAGCTGCTGCTGCTGCTGCACTGTCAGCTGCTGCTGCTGCTGCTGTAGCACTGTCAGCTGCTGCTGCTGCTGTAGCACTGTCAGCTGCTGCTGCTGCTGCTGCTGTAGCACCGTCAGTTGCTGCTGGTGCTGTACCACTGTCAGCTGCTGCTGTAGTACCGTCTGCTGCTGCTGTAGTACCGTCTGCTGCTGCTGTAGCACCGTCTGCTGCTGCTGTAGCACCGTCTGCTGCTGCTGTAGCAGTCAGCTGCTGCAGCACCGTCAGCTGCTGCTGCTGCTGCTGTACCACCGTCAGCTGCTGCTGCTGCTGCTGTAGTACCGTCTGCTGCTGCTTTAGCACCGTCTGCTGCTGCTGTAGCACTGTCAGCTGCTGCTGCTGCTGTACCACCGTCAGCTGCTGCTGCTGCTGTAGTACCGTCTGCTGCTGCTGTAGCACCATTGTTGGTGTGGCTTATTGAGAATATCAAGAAACAATTAACCCCAGAGGGTTAGCCACCCAGGATAACCCAAAAAAGTCAGTGTCATCGAAGACTGTAACTTATTTCCATTGGGGTCCTTAATCTTGTCTCCCAGGATGCAACCCACACCAGTAGACTAACACCCAGGTGAACAGGGAAAAATGCCTGGAACTAGTGCTCATATTTGTGAATTTAAAGCCAGCAAAGGTTGGTTTGAGAGATTTAAGAATCGTAGTGGCATACACAGTGTGATAAGGCCTGTTCTGGAAGAAAATGCCAAACAGGACCTACAGTACTCAGGAGGAAAAGGCACTCCCAGGACACAGTGTCTCATCAGTCATTGCTGCATCTTCAATAAAGATGTCATTTATTCTTCATTTAGTAGACTAGTACATGCACAATATATATTGTGCATGTACTACTCTACTATTGTGCATGTGTCCTTCTCTTTGTGTGTAGGAAAATGTATATTTCATGTGGTAAAATTTTTTTTTTTCATACTTTTGGGTGTCTTGCACGGATTAATTTGATTTCCATTATTTCTTATACGGAAAATTCATTCGCATAACGATAATTTCGCATAACAATGAGCTCTCAGGAGCGGATTAATATCGTTATGCTGGGGTCCACTGTACTAGTGAAATAGCTATGAGTTTGGTTGACTGGAACAACAGAACTGGCCAAAAATAGGTGTCAAAGAAAAATATTATTCTCGAATTCATGGATAAGCACTAAACCTGTCGGGGTGATACAGTGCTAGGCAGAATGGGAGTGCACACAACTTCTAACCAAAGAAGTAGAAGGCAGGTCCAATTCCTTAGGTTAAGAGCTTAATAGAATTATCTTCCTTGAGAGGGGAGGGGTCCCTACTTATGACGGGCTCTCTGACCAGTATTTATACATAAATACTGGTCAGAGGTATATTAGAGCTGATTTCCTCTATTCTGTTTATTTCAATATACAGTACACTACTATATAAGCCTTTAAAAATATACCAAAAATGTTATAAATGGTGCAAAGGTAACATTAAAACAATATCAAAAATGGTTGACACAAACCCACTACCATTATAGCATACCCCTCACTTAATGATGAATTAGTTTAACAACGGGGTCTTAGGTACAAAACTCTGTTGTTAATTGAGGAGAGGCTGTAATATATAAGGATCAGACTCCATGAGAAAGCACAGAAGAATCCTTCCTCCATAAGCTGTGTGTCGTAAGAGGCGGCTATAATGCCAGGAGCAAGGGGCTAGTAATCCTTTCTCCTGTATAAATTACTAAATGTAAAAAAAAGAAAAAAACTTTATTTATTTTTGTTTTGGAGTCACCCTGCCTCAATGGGAGACAGCCAGTGTGATAAAAAAAAAAAAACGATCAGAAAAACACTGAGTATGCCACCTTGTAGTACCTCCTCACCAATGTTTACTGGGAGTGTAGGCATTATTATAAAAATTCATGAAGAGTGATAAAGTGTATAAAAGGAAGGGCAGCTCCCCTCACCTTTGACTCCTTGATGGCCATCTCTAACACTTTATCGCTCTTCTTGTTGATGTTCCAAAGGGCACTACACATCACTTTGTCTGACACACCACCTGCCAGTTCTATAACACGTAGGCTCCTGCAAAAATGTTTGAATTTTACCCTGAACATTTGATAACATGAAGACTAATAGTCACAATACCATCGCTAGAACAATTCACAGCTAACCCACAAACTGGAGATGAGACTACAGTTAGGATATGTAAATAATAAATTAGAATGACAAAACAAACTTACGTAAATTTGACACAACTTTGGAATGAATGAACATCACTGCGGGGTAGATAAAGAACCGCCAGGTTGGGTGAGTGACTGGCCAAGAACTCAAACATGTGATCAGTTTGGCTGAGCTGCTTGAGGGCAAAAACTGGTTGATCCTTGCCAAACATTAATTTAAGTTTACTGATAGTCTTTTCTTCATCGAGTGGTAAGCATCCATCTGATACCCAGATCTTCTCCAGTCCCAACATCAAAGCCACCATAAGAAGATGAGAGTTGTAATGAATACGACCCACATTAATTTCAAATAAGTACTTGTCCCACTGAAATAAAAGACAGAATCATCATTATGAATAAAAATGGTCATGGATGAGTTGAAGAGTTTGATAAAAGAAAAAGGAATAACTGAGGCACTGATGTCATTTTTTAGCATGTTAAAATGTGACCAGAGAGCTTATTATAAGAAAAAAAAAAAAAAAAAAAAAAAAAAAGAGAAAGGAATATCACAACACAAATGTTGACATATCTGATGTGGTGGCTATTCTGAAGAAGTTTATATTGAAAAAAAAAAAAAAAAAACATGAAAGAGCTTCTTTATAATGGTAATGTATTTATATTTATTTAGCTCTAAGGAAAAATTCTCAAGGAAATGTTAGTACCTTACTAGCAATGTAAATAAAAATTTAAAAGTACTTCTTGAATGATATTTTTTTTTAACGCACCGGCTGGGTGACCTAAAAAGAAAAACAAAAGTTTTTCTTTTTACATTTAGTAACTTGAACGATAATGACTGGTCAAATATTTTGCCATGGGATTCCTCTCTACCACATGTCCTATGTATATATATAGCTTAAGATCAATAAACTATACAAAAAAATCCCACAATACAGATAATCTCATAACTCTATCGCATATGAAGATACACAAATAACACGCACATAGAAGAGAGGAGCTTAAGACGATGTTTCGACCGAAACGTCGTCATAAGCTCCTCTCTTCTATGTGCGGGTTGTTTGTGTATTGTTCCAGTCACGGTACTGTGCCTTTTTGTTATTTACACATATGAAGAGTTTGAATAGTTAGCTAAGTTCCTAAATGGACTTATTTCTATAATGTCACTCTTCTAGACAAGTAAATGAGAGGGAGGACAGTTGCAGCAGTGATTCATGTCATCACCTGTACCCCCCTCCCCCCTCTGTGTGTGTGTGTGTGTGTGTGTGTGTGTGTGTGTGTGTGTGTGTGTGTGTGAGTGTCTGTGTGTGGTGTGTGTGTGTGGTGTGTGTGTGTGGTGTGTGTGTGTGGTGTGTGGTGTGTGAGTGTGGTGTGTGTGTGTGTGTGTGTGTGTGTGTGAGTGTGGTGTGTGTGTGTGTGTGTGTGTGTGTGTGTGTGTGTGTGTGTGTGTGTGTGTGTGTGTGTGTGTGTGTGTGTGTGTGAGTGTGGTGTGTGTGTGTGTGTGTGTGTGGTGTGTGTGGTGTGTGTGTGTGTGTGTGTGTGTGTGTGTGTGTGTGTGTGTGTGTGTGTGTGTGTGTGTGTGTGTGTGTGTGTGTGTGTGTGTGGTGTGTGTGTGTGGTGTGTGTGTGTGGTGTGTGAGTGTCTGTGTGTGGTGTGTGTGTGGTGTGTGAGTGTGGTGTGTGGTGTGTGAGTGTGGTGTATGTGTGTGTGTGGTGTGTGTGTGTGTGTGTGTGTGGTGTGTGTGTGTGTGTGTGTGTGCGTGTGCGTGTGCGTGTGCATGTGCGTGTGCATGTGCGTGTGCGTGTGCGTGTGTGTGTGTGTGTGTGTGTGTGTGAGATTGATTGATTTCAAATCCCTATCAAAAAAACAGGTATAGCATTTTGATCCTGAGTAGGCACACTGCTAGAGTAAATTTGAATTTGATATAAATCAAAGTTAAAAATTCACTGTTTACACAATCTGCACCACTAAACAAGGATAAGTCGACTGCAATACCTGGGACATGAGTGAAATAAGGTGAAAATAAAGAATTAAGCAATAATAAGACAAAAATTTATTATCTTAATATGAAAACTCTAGTTCACAATTTTCCAAATTAAAGAAAATATTTTCTGAAATTTTGAATGTTCTCCAAAATTCACAATAAGAAATATGTGAATTTTAATTCAGAAATTAATTATTAATTCAAATTTTTATGAGGAAAAATTCTGAGTTTCAGTGTGGCAACTGTCTCAAATTCAGACTTTTTAAATAATTTTTTATTAACACATTGGCCGATTCCCACCAAGGCAGGGTGACCCGAAAAAGAAAAGCATTCATCATCATTCAAGACAGTGGTCTTGCCAGAGGCGTGCTTACACTACAGTTATAAAACTGCAACATTAATACTTCCCATCTCCAGGACTCAAGTCCGGCCTGCCAGTCTCCCTGAATCCCTTCATAAATTTTACTTTGCTCACACTAGACAAAATTTCTTGTGATAAGACCAATTTATAATACACAAGAGAGCCAACAGACAAGCTCTCAACATACCTCATCATGAAACAGACATACCAACAGACACACGCTATCAACGTACCTCATTATGAAACAGACATACCAACAGACACAAGCTATCAACGTACCTCATTATGAAACAGACATACCAACAGACACAAGCTATCAACGTACCTCATTATGAAACAGACATACCAACAGACACAAGCTATCAACGTACCTCATTATGAAACAGACATACCAACAGACACAAGCTATCAACGTACCTCATTATGAAACAGACATACCAACAGACACAAGCTATCAACGTACCTCATTATGAAACAGACATACCAACAGACACAAGCTATCAACGTACCTCATTATGAAACAGACGTGCTTGGTCTCGGAGAGTGGCAAAAAACCATTTCTTTTCAGTCTTCAGTCTGTTTAAGTTGCTTTCAATTACTTTGATAAAATTTGGAAAATGAGTCTGAAAAATAATTAATAATTATCGGGTACACTTCTTTACTAATTGTACTCTTCACTACTCTTAAAGTATTACTTCATAAAGAACATTTATATTTAATTAGAAATATGTAGCAAAATGTAAGAATTAGCCTTGCTTTAATTTATACCCTGATTGCAAAAACAGTACATATCTTTATGCTGGTGAAGAGGTTTTGATCCAATATTTTAGAACTATCCTCCATTTCCTCAAATCAAACCTGTTAGCATCCCATTTCCCAAGATCTGTATGACCCTTAGAGGTTAAACATTTTCCCATGAATATATTAATATAGTAAAATACCATAGTAATAATGTAAGTACATATATTGGGCTTTAAGCACAGAAAAATAATTAAAGTTTGAAAATCCTTAATTATACAAAATAATGCACAGTTTAAGAGAAAAAACTTAAATAACAGAAAAAAACATACTGCATACAACCATGAAAACAAAATGGATTAAAAAACACACAAATACAACACAAGGGGTTCACAGCGAATGAACGCACGTCTGACCAAGACCAACTACAAGGCAAGGGTCTTTGTTAGGTGTACACAAACAATAGGAAGTGGGGAAAATTGGCGAGTGCAAAAAAATGGTATGGATTGTAAAAATTGGCCGGCTGTGTTTGTTTGCCACATGATTATGTGCTCATGACCAGATGCAAAAACTTGGCAAATTTTTTGGTCGTGAACCGATTTGTGTTTGGAAGCATTCGTGACCAGAGGTTCCACTGTACAAACCACTTCTCCCACCATATGCTGTACCGTCTTCAAAATTGATGGACTGAATACATTGATTCCAGGCTGAGGGACTGCCTCAAGCACCTTCTCACACCATACATCTTTGAATTGGACTGATGAAGCTAGTGTGTGGCAAAACGGTTCCTCAAATATGCTGTATAAGTGTTTCATTCTTCAACTTGTCATTTTTCTAAACCATTTACCACAATAATCTTTATTTATACAAGTACAATAGGACCCACATATAGTCACTGGACACTTTCCTAGAACTGCTGTAGTTTGTGGAACTCTTTGAAACATGGTGTTATGCACAGTGCTGTTTTATACTCATACAATATACAAATACATAAATGTTTGGACAGTTTAAGAGTTAGGTAATAATAACTGTTGATGTATTATGGTCCAGAAGCTCCATCACCTCCTAAACTCAATATTAATATTTCACAATTGATTCAAATTACTGTGAACATTATTTACTAAAATGGCATTCAGCCCAGAGTAACAAAAATCGAAGCTCTATCCTAAAATGGACTTACATGGAAGAAGGTGGAGTCCCTGGCATACCGCTTCACAATCATGATAGTGTACAGTGAGAGGATCTCCAACGTATGAAAATTCGTGGAAAGAACTTCCAATTTGGCAGCATCTTGAATACTGCTGTAAAACAAACTTGTATATTAATCATCAAAACTTAACATACTTGCAGTGGTGGTGGTGTGGTGTGGCAGTGGTGTGGTGGTGAGGCTGTGGTGGTGAGGTGGTGAGGCTGTGGTGGTGAGGTGGTGGTGTGGTGGTGAGGTGGTGGTGTGGTGGTGTGATGGTGGTGGTGTGGTGGTGTGATGGTGGTGAGGTGGTGGTGGTGTGATGGTGGTGGTGTGATGGTGGTGAGGTGGTGGTGGTGTGATGGTGGTGGTGTGATGGTGGTGTGATGGTGGTGGTGTGATGGTGGTGGTGTGATGGTGGTGTGATGGTGGTGGTGTGGTGGTGTGATGGTGGTGAGGTGGTGGTGGTGGTGAGGTGGTGGTGGTGAGGTGGTGGTGGTGCGGTGGTGGTGGTGAGGTGGTGGTGGTGCGGTGGTGGTGGTGCGGTGGTGGTGGTGCGGTGGTGGTGGTGGTAGTGGTGGTGGTGGTAGTGGTGGTGGTGGTAGTGGTGGTGGTGGTAGTGGTGGTGGTAGTGGTGGTGGTAGTGGTGATGGTGGTGGTAGTGGTGATGGTGGTGGTAGTGGTGATGGTGGTGGTAGTGGTGATGGTGGTGGTAGTGGTGATGGTGGTGGTAGTGGTGATGGTGGTAGTGGTGATGGTGGTAGTGGTGGTGGTAGTGGTGGTGGTAGTGGTGGTGGTAGTGGTGGTGGTAGTGGTGGTGGTGGTAGTGGTGGTGGTGGTATTGTGGTGGTGGTGGTATTGTGGTGGTGGTATTGTGGTGGTGGTAGTGGTGGTGGTACTGTGGTGGTGATGGCAATAGTGTAGTGGTAGTGTGGTGGTGGTGATGGTGGTAGTGTGGTGGTGGTGGTTGTGGTGGTGGTTGTGGTGTGGTTGTGGTGGTAGTGTGGTGTGGTGGTACTGAGGTGGTGATAGTATGGTCAAAGTGTGTTGGTAGTGTGGTGGTGGTGTGGTAGTAGTGTGGTGGTAGTGTGGTAGTGTGGTGGTAGTGTGGTGGTGTGGTAGTGTGGTAGTAGTGGTGGTAGTGTTAGTGTGGTGGTGGTAGTGTGGTGATGGTAGTGTGGTGGTGGTAGTGTGATGGTAGTGTGAGTGTGGTGGTGGAAGTGTGGTGGTGGTAGTGGTAGTGTGGTGGTGGGAGTGTGGTGGTGGTAGTGTGGTAGCAGTAGTGTGGTGGTGGGAGTGTGGTGGTGGAAGTGTGGTGGTGGTAGTGTGGTAGCAGTGTGGTAGTACTGTGGTTGTAGTGTGGTAGTAGTAGTGTGGTAGTAGTGTGGTAGTAGTGTGGAAGTAGTGAGGTGGTAGTAGTGTGGTATTAGTGTAGTTGTGGTAGACTGAGAGCCCTTTAAGTTTATTTAGGTACAGGGACACAAATTATCATACCTGAGATTATTATAATTAAAACTAAGTGCTAAACCCACCAGGGTCATACAGCACTGAATCATACATGGTAACATGTGTGTAAATTACCTAGGATAATAAAAAAAAAATCAGTGATTTATTTCCACTTGGGTCCTTGAGTACCTGTACTCTCTGAGAGTATATTATTATCATCATCATTATTATCATTAAATTAAAACTAAGTGATAAATATTTACCACAAGGGTCATACAGTGCTGCTTAGAGAGTCAGTAAGTTTATTTAGATACTGGTACATATAATACATGTAATAATAATACAAATCTTTATTTCTACTTGTACAAGGTATACAGACCAAAGCTAACATTAATGACATACATACGTACTACTATATAGAAAGCCGCTTGTTATGCAGAGCACTTTGGGCAAATTAGGTCAGTTTTGTCCCCAGGATGCAACCCAAACCAGTCGACTAACACCCAGGTCCCTAGTTTACTGATGTGGAACATAGACAACGGGTGTAAAGAAACATGCTCAATGTTTCTACCCTTGCCAGGAATCGAACCCAGACCCTCACCGTGTGAAGAGAGAGCTTTTTCCACCAGGCCACGGGGTACAAGTACAATTATCATGTATACATATATCATGTTATACCTGTTAACATACGTGTAAATTACCTATGTTTATTTAGTGACTATTGATGAAAATTAATAATTTTTGGCAGTGTTAAGATATCCTAGTTCATCAAATCAAATCAAAATCAAAATAAAAAATTAATTTCTATGTAAAGGTTAGAATGTGTGTTGACATTTCATAATTAGATTGGTACAAAGAAAGCCACTATCATGCTGAGACATTTCAGGCAGACTTAACCTAATACGTACTTAAAGACTACTGTAATTGATTTTGGACTTTCAACTCACCCAGGCCAACCTTGGGTTTATGGTGACTATGAAAAGAACCGCATCGACAAGTTTTTGGAATTCAGCCCCTGGACCTGTTATGAAGCTGCTATGGGCCAGCCTGTCACAACAAAAAGTGATGTGGTGGGAGTCGCCCTGCTCATCAAACAGGTTATTTGAATAATGGATCGTAAGCCCCACCAGCTGATGACCATGGCCCTGAAGGGCCTCAGGCGGGACCCAAAGGAGAGCCATACCCCCGGCCGGGATTGAACGCAACGGGCTGGAGTTTTGAGACTATGACCGCGGGTTCAATCCCGGCCGGGGGTATGGTTTATTTGCAATCGTGTCATTACGATTTCTTGAGTCATGTTGACGGCAGTGAAGGGACTTGAGCTAGAGTTCGTCACGGCCACGCTAGCTGGAGATTCGTCTGTAAAAACTTGCATTTGTGGTCACAGAGGTGCCTGTGCTAACTTTCCTATGGTGTAGAAATATACCTAGTTGGATGAATCTTATTGTGGCTAGCTGGTCTAGTGGCTAACGCGACGGGCTGGAGTTTTGAGACTCTATGACCGCGGGTTCAATCCCGGCCGGGGGTATGGTTTATTTGCAATCGTGTCATTACGATTTCTTGAGTCAAGGAGAGACCTGGCCTGAAGACGTACCTCCGAGCAACACAAAAAGTCATTAAATTCTTCACTGCCAAGTTTGGTTGAGCTCGGATTTTTTTTGTTTATTGTTACATATTGCCAAATTTGGTTGACCTCGGATTTCTTTTTATTATTTGTTACGTATATTGGAAAAAAAAAAAAAAAAGGAACTTGAAGAGCAGCCGCCTCCACGTGGCAAGTTCTGGGTACCTTGTGTAATTGAGAGTACTTGGACACTCATGTGTGACTGTTGCTACATGACCAGTCATGAGTGAGTGTGCAGTACACGATCAGTTACACAAAGTAGCTGAGAGCTGCTCACACTACAGTAGACCGTCATTTAGCACGAGTTTATTTGGCACGATTTGGGTATAGCACGACTGAAGAAATGCGGCACAAATTTATGTAACATTAAATTTAACACGGTTCAGTTTGTGGAAAGGAAAAAAAATCGCTTTTCCTGAAGTGGCCGCCTTGTTGTGGGTCAACCAGGCAGACCTCCTACCATCTGCTAACACCCCCCCCCCCCAAAACCACCCCACAATTCGTACTTCATAGTGTCCAGTCCAGTCCATCTCTGCTATAAGGTAGCTGTGTTTGTAAATTGTGTTTTGATCATTTAATTTGTATCTACCAAGCAATCATGACACCCAGTAGGCACACCAGTGTTGCTGAAAGTGCCAAGAAAACCTATAAGCATTTAAGTCTTACATGTAACAAAGTAAACAAAGATGTAAGACAAGAAATACCCATAATAAAGTGTTACTTTGTACACTTCAAAAGAGGTGAGTTTGACTGACTTGACTAAATGACTTACTGACTTGACTGAATGACTTACTGACTTGGCTGAACGACTTACTGACTTGACTGAATGACTTACTGACTTGGCTGAATGACTTACTGACTTGGCTGAATGACTTACTGACTTGGCTGAATGACTTAATGACTTGGCTGAATGACTTAATGACTTGGCTGAATGACTTACTGACTTGGCTGAATGACTTACTGACTTGGCTGAATGACTTACTGACTTGACTGAATGACTTACTGACTTGACTGAATGACTTAGCTGAAAGACTTACTGACTTGGCTGAATGACTTACTGACTTGACTGAATGACTTACTGACTTGACTGAATGACTTACTGACTTGACTGAATGACTTACTGACTTGGCTGAATGACTTACTGACTTGAATGAATGACTTACTGACTTGGCTGAATGACTTACTGACTTGACTGAATGACTTACTGACTTGACTGAATGACTTACTGACTTGGCTGAATGACTTACTGACTTGGCTGAATGACTTACTGACTTGACTGAATGACTTACTGACTTGACTGAATGACTTACTGACTTGACTGAATGACTTATTGACTGACTTCACTGAATGACTTACTGACTTGACTGAATGACTTACTGACTTGGCTGAATGACTTACTAACTGACTTCACTGAATGACTTACTGACTTGACTGAATGACTTACTGACTTGACTGAATGACTGAATGGCTTACTGACCTGACTGAACTTATGACTTGACTGAATGCCTTACTGACTTGGCTGAATGATTTACTGACTTGACTGAATGACTTACTGACTTGACTGAATTATTTACTGACTTGACTGAATGATTTACTGACTTGACTGAATGACTTACTGACTTGACTGAATGATTTACTGACTTGACTGAATGACTTACTGACTTGACTGAGTATTTTGTTGACTTCTCTGACTGACTGTATGACTTTACTGACTGACTTACTGACATGACAGGATGACTTATTGACTTGACTGATTTACTGACTTGACGGAACATACTGACTTGCCTTAGTGAATTACTGACGTGACTGAATGACTTACTGACTTCACTGAATGACTTATTAAACTGACTTAATGACTTACTGACTTGGCTGAATGACTTACTTCAATGAATGACTTATTGACTTGACTGATTGACTTACTGACCTGACTGAATGACATACCTGACTGAATGACTTACTGATCTGACTGAATAACTTGATGGACTGAATGATTTACTGACTAGACTGAGTGAATGACATAAAAGTTAGACACTCCAGTACAACCTCCGGTACCAGAACCTCTACCATCCACCTCAGCACAGTAGAGTTGCAGTATAATTCTCCACTCTCTTCACAATCATCTACAAACACCAGCACCCACAATTTAAGGTAAATACTATTATTTCTGCTACATTTGTAGTCTTAACCCGTAGACGGTCCAAACATATATATACGTTTTTATCCTAGTGCCCCAAACGTACATATACATTTTATGTGTCCTACATTTAACATTGCCATGATAAGCCTGAGTCGCCTAGACATGTGAGAATGGGTGTGAGCACTCACTGTGCACCATATAAAAATAATTCGGGATGCCTGGTACCATATGCTCTTTTTTCCAATTAAAAAACAAGAATGTTTTTTTTCTCAAAAAAGTTGGGGCAGTACAGTAGTGAACGTATATATACGTATGGAACGTTTACGGGTTATCCAGTAAAAATAACATAATACATTACAACAATGAACTAGTTTATTACACTATACATAAAATCATCTTGTTTCCTTTAAAATTAAATAATATTTGTGAAAGTTTTTCTTTTTCAGGCCACTCTGCCTTGGTGGGAATCGGCCAGTCAATAAAAATTTAATAATAATAAATTAGTGTGTTTATGTATAGCATACTGAAGTGTGCATAAATTCTGTAATGGATTTCTGGGTTATATTACCCTGCAGTACATTATACAGCTGATGGTAAAGTATAAGTTGCTCTTGACACTGTTTCAGAGCACTGCTTCTAGATTTGTCAGGGACCTCTTCAGCCAAAATGTCTAAGTCAGCAAGTCATTCAAATCAGTCAAGTCTGTAACTCAGTCAGTCAATCAAGTCATTCAGTACATCAATCAAATCAGTATGTCAGTCAAGTCTATCAGTAAGTCAATCAAATAAGTCAGTCAGTTATTCATCACATAAACTCATACACACACTTTCCTCACTTAACAACAGAGATCTGTTCCTAAGACCACGTCGGTAAATTAATTCGTCGCTAAGTGAGGATACTATAATGGTAGTGCAGGTGTGTCAACCATCTTTCATATTGTTTTAATGTCACTTTGCACCATTTATAACATCTCTGGTATATATTTAAATGTTTAAACAGAAGTGTACTGTGAAGTGTACTGTAATAAACAGAACAGAGGAAATCAGCTCTAATATACAATATTTAGTTACGAATACTGGGCAGAGAACCCATCATAAGTCCACGGCTTTGGTAAATGAGTACATCGCTAAGTGATGAGACGCTGCATTATTTGTTTAAAAAAGTCACAATGGGGCCTAAGAGGGTTAGTGATAACAACCAACCAAAAAGATAATTGGTTGGGAAAAATCTGTTTGGTACTCGGACAGATCGGCACTTCAACAGCCTTCAGGGAAGAATTAAATTCAAGTGCAGAGGTTCCACTATACATCACCACTCTAAATCACGATACATAACTATACAAAATTTCACATCACTGCAACACATTACTACAAACATCACTACATATCAACGTCACTACAACACATTACTACAAACATCACTACATATCAACGTCACTACACACAAACATCACTACATATCAACATCACTACACACAAACATCACTACATATCAATGTCACTATACACAAACATCACTACATATCAATGTCACTATACACAAACATCACTACATATCATGTCACTGCTCACAAACATCACTACTCACAAACATCACTACATATCAATGTCACTATACACAAACATCACTACATATCAATGTCACTACACACAAACATCACCACATATCAAAGTCACTACACAAAAACATCACTACATATCAACGTCAATACACACAAACATCACTACATATCACGTCACTGCTCACAAACATCACTACACAAACATCGCTACATATCAACTACACAGAAACATCACTACACACAAACATCACTATATCAACATCACTACACACAAACATTACTACATATCATCATCACTACACACAAACACCACTACAAATCAATGTCACTACATATCAACGTCACTACACACAAACGTCACTACATATCAACGTCACTACACACAAACATCACTACATATCAATGCCATTACACACAAACATTATTACATATCAATGTCATTACACACAGACATCACTACATATCAATGTCACTACACACAAACATCACTACATATCATCACTACACACAAACATCACTACATATCGTCACTACACACAAACATCACTACATATCAACGTCACTACACACAAACATCACTACATATCAATGTCACTACACACAATCACTACATATCAACGTCACTACACACAAACATCACTGCATATCATCAACACCAATACACATTTATATATCATTACACAATTATACACTTCAACACCATCACTAAACATCAACACCATTACTACACATCAACACCATCACTACACATGAACAACAATCACTACACACACACACAGTATACTACACATCAGGGCCAGGAGCTGTGACTCAACCCCTGCAACTACCCTTAGGTAAGTGCATTAGACACTCTGTCACTATATATCAACAACACTGTCACCATTACTCTTCTTCACAACAACTCATCCAAAAGAAATATTCGTCATTGCTTTTCACTATCGCAGACGTATGACTAATATTCAATAATTGTAACTTGACTATATAACTGTTTGACTGACTATTGAGAATATATCACGGGTCATTTTCTCAGTAAATTTTAATATTCAAGTGCATTTCTGACTATATAAATAGTTGACTGACTATTGAGAATATAACCCTGGGTGATTTCTTAGTAAATTTTAATATTCAAGAATTCTAACTTGACTATATAAAATAGTTGGCTGACTATTGAGAATATATCCCTGGGTGTTGTCTCAGTAAATTTTAGTCAAGAACATTCCTTTGGCTATATAAAATAGTTGACTGACTACTGAGAACATATCCCTGGGTGATTTCTTAGTAAATTTTAATATTCAAGAATTCTAACTTGACTACATAAAATACTTGACTGACTATTGAGAATATATCTCTGGGTGTTTTCTCAGTAAATTTTAATATTCAAGAACTTTCCCCTGACTATATAAAATAGTTGACTGACTATTGAGAGTATATCCCTGGGAGCTTTCTTAGCAAATCTATATATAAATCAGTCGGCTGATTTTAAAAGCTTGCGTGCTCACTTTCATCGCAGCTGCTTCTTCCTCTAAGTCCATCGCCTAGAGAAAAATGGACTGGTTCAAAATACGCTCTCGCCGACTTCGGGAGAAATCTGTTGATCCCAAGTGGATTCTGGAAAATGAAAAGGACCTTAAAATTAAGGACCTCGGTTATGGAGGGTGTGGTAAGACCCAGCTCTGGAATCTTCCGGGACACGACACACCAGTGGTCCTCAAAAACATCTTTGATCCTAATACCCGAGAAACGGATTGTCTGCGCGAGGCCCAGATCTTGGAGAAACTCAATGGTGCAGGTGGAGCTCCCAAACTTCTGGGTCTGTCTCCTGAGATAGGTTGTTATTTTATGTCTTTTTTGGGATTAGAGGACCTTGAAACACTTAGCCACAACCAGGAGATAGGTAGGGAAAAATTAGATGATTTGTTTTGGCTAAAAGCCATAGAAAGCATCATCAAGAATTTGATTAAAATCCACAAAAAATGCATTGTCCATCTGGACCTTAAACAAAACAATGTAATGGTAGACAGAACCGACCCAAAATGCCCAAAAACCTCTATAATTGATTTTGGACTTTCAACTCACCCAGGCCAACCTTGGGTTTATGGTGACTATGAAAAGAACCGCATCGACAAGTTTTTGGAATTCAGCCCCTGGACCTGTTATGAAGCTGCTATGGGCCAGCCTGTCACAACAAAAAGTGATGTGGTGGGAGTCGCCCTGCTCATCAAACAGGTTATTGGTATAATGGATCGTAAGCCCCACCAGCTGATGACCATGGCCCTGAAGGGCCTCAGCCGGGACCCAAAGGAGAGACCTGGCCTTAAGACGTACCTCCGAACAACACAAAAAATCATTAAATTCTTCAAAGCCAAGTTTGGTTGAGCTCGGATGTTTTTTGTTTATTTTTTGTTACATATTGACAAATTTGGTTGACCTCGGATTTCTTTTGTTTATTATTTGTTACGTATATTGTAAAAAAAAAAAAAAAAAAAAAAAAAAAAAAAAAAAAAAAAAAAAAAAGGAACTTGAAGAGCAGCCGCCTCCACGTGGCAAGTTCTGGGTACCTTGTGTAACTGAGAGTACTTGGACACTCATGTGTGACTGTTGCTACATAACCAGTCACGAGTGAGTGTGCAGTACACGATCAGTTACACAAAGTAGCTGAGAGCTGCTCACACCATGTTATGTCTGGATCTAGAGAATATGTTAAGATGGACAACAAATGTAATCCTGGACAATGTAGTGTCTATATACCAAGGTACCATCACCCGAGAACCAGATATTGAGTTCACTGGCAAGAGTTTCTCTGACAGGCTTTATGGACATGCAGAACAGACAAGGGGATGAGAGGGTGTCCCTTTTGCACCAGTTCATGAGTCAATTGCATGTTTCCCAAACAGGAGTTTAGAAGTACCACTATAAGAGGGAGGGGGTAAAGGAGGTTTTGTGGGCAAGGGCTTGGACTTCCATTCATATGTGCATGAGTGTTAGGAGTGAATGGACCTGACAAGCTGTTGGAGTGTGAGCAGGGTAATATTTTGTGAAGGGATTCAGGGAAACTGGTTAGTCAGACTTAGAGTCCTGGAAGTGGGAAGTACAATGCCTACATTTTAAAGGAGGAATTTGGGATATTGGCAGTTTGGAGGGACATCTAAATTGTCGTATCTGAGCACCTCTGCAAAGACAGTGATTATGTATGAATGGTGAAAGTGTTGAATGATGATGAAAGTTTTTTTCTTTTTGGGTCACCCTGCCTTGGTGGGAAACAGCTGTGTCAAAAAATATACATATTTATATACACCTACCATCCGACTTGTGACCGAGTTTGGTTCCGAGAAACCGGTCGTCAGTCGAAATGGTTGTAAGTCGAACTTTACTATTGAATATCAACAAAACATTTTTGTCACTACATATCTATGTCACTACACACAAACAACACTACATATCAACATCACTACACACAAACATCACTACATATCAACGTCAATACACACAAACATCACTACATATCAATGCCATTACACACAAACATTATTACATATCAATGTCATTACACACAGACATCACTACATATCAATGTCACTACACACAAACATCACTACATATCATCACTACACACAAACATCACTACATATCGTCACTACACACAAACATCACTACATATCAACGTCACTACACACAAACATCACTACATATCAATGTCACTACACACAATCACTACATATCAACGTCACTACACACAAACATCACTGCATATCATCAACACCAATACACATTTATATATCATTACACAATTATACACTTCAACACCATCACTAAACATCAACACCATTACTACACATCAACACCATCACTACACATGAACAACAATCACTACACACACACACAGTATACTACACATCAGGGCCAGGAGCTGTGACTCAACCCCTGCAACTACCCTTAGGTAAGTGCATTAGACACTCTGTCACTATATATCAACAACACTGTCACCATTACTCTTCTTCACAACAACTCATCCAAAAGAAATATTCGTCATTGCTTTTCACTATCGCAGACGTATGACTAATATTCAATAATTGTAACTTGACTATATAACTGTTTGACTGACTATTGAGAATATATCACGGGTCATTTTCTCAGTAAATTTTAATATTCAAGTGCATTTCTGACTATATAAATAGTTGACTGACTATTGAGAATATAACCCTGGGTGATTTCTTAGTAAATTTTAATATTCAAGAATTCTAACTTGACTATATAAAATAGTTGGCTGACTATTGAGAATATATCCCTGGGTGTTGTCTCAGTAAATTTTAGTCAAGAACATTCCTTTGGCTATATAAAATAGTTGACTGACTACTGAGAACATATCCCTGGGTGATTTCTTAGTAAATTTTAATATTCAAGAATTCTAACTTGACTACATAAAATACTTGACTGACTATTGAGAATATATCTCTGGGTGTTTTCTCAGTAAATTTTAATATTCAAGAACTTTCCCCTGACTATATAAAATAGTTGACTGACTATTGAGAGTATATCCCTGGGAGCTTTCTTAGCAAATCTATATATAAATCAGTCGGCTGATTTTAAAAGCTTGCGTGCTCACTTTCATCGCAGCTGCTTCTTCCTCTAAGTCCGTCGCCTAGAGAAAAATGGACTGGTTCAAAATACGCTCTCGCCGACTTCGGGAGAAATCTGTTGATCCCAAGTGGATTCTGGAAAATGAAAAGGACCTTAAAATTAAGGACCTCGGTTATGGAGGGTGTGGTAAGACCCAGCTCTGGAATCTTCCGGGACACGACACACCAGTGGTCCTCAAAAACATCTTTGATCCTAATACCCGAGAAACGGATTGTCTGCGCGAGGCCCAGATCTTGGAGAAACTCAATGGTGCAGGTGGAGCTCCCAAACTTCTGGGTCTGTCTCCTGAGATAGGTTGTTATTTTATGTCTTTTTTGGGATTAGAGGACCTTGAAACACTTAGCCACAACCAGGAGATAGGTAGGGAAAAATTAGATGATTTGTTTTGGCTAAAAGCCATAGAAAGCATCATCAAGAATTTGATTAAAATCCACAAAAAATGCATTGTCCATCTGGACCTTAAACAAAACAATGTAATGGTAGACAGAACCGACCCAAAATGCCCAAAAACCTCTATAATTGATTTTGGACTTTCAACTCACCCAGGCCAACCTTGGGTTTATGGTGACTATGAAAAGAACCGCATCGACAAGTTTTTGGAATTCAGCCCCTGGACCTGTTATGAAGCTGCTATGGGCCAGCCTGTCACAACAAAAAGTGATGTGGTGGGAGTCGCCCTGCTCATCAAACAGGTTATTGGTATAATGGATCGTAAGCCCCACCAGCTGATGACCATGGCCCTGAAGGGCCTCAGCCGGGACCCAAAGGAGAGACCTGGCCTTAAGACGTACCTCCGAACAACACAAAAAATCATTAAATTCTTCAAAGCCAAGTTTGGTTGAGCTCGGATGTTTTTTGTTTATTTTTTGTTACATATTGACAAATTTGGTTGACCTCGGATTTCTTTTGTTTATTATTTGTTACGTATATTGTAAAAAAAAAAAAAAAAAAAAAAAAAAAAAAAAAAAAAAAAAAAAAAAAAAAAAAAAAAAAAGGAACTTGAAGAGCAGCCGCCTCCACGTGGCAAGTTCTGGGTACCTTGTGTAACTGAGAGTACTTGGACACTCATGTGTGACTGTTGCTACATAACCAGTCACGAGTGAGTGTGCAGTACACGATCAGTTACACAAAGTAGCTGAGAGCTGCTCACACCATGTAATGTCTGGATCTAGAGAATATGTTAAGATGGACAACAAATGTAATGCTGGACAATGTAGTGTTTATATACCAAGGTACCATCACCTGAGAACCAGATATTGAGTTCACTGGCAAGAGTTTCTCTGACAGGCTTTATGGACATGCAGAACAGACAAGGGGATGAGAGGGTGTCCCTTTTGCACCAGTTCATGAGTCAATTGCATGTTTCCCAAACAGGAGTTTAGAAGTACCACTATAAGAGGGAGGGGGTAAAGGAGGTTTTGTGGGCAAGGGCTTGGACTTCCATTCATATGTGCATGAGTGTTAGGAGTGAATGGACCTGACAAGCTGTTGGAGTGTGAGCAGGGTAATATTTTGTGAAGGGATTCAGGGAAACTGGTTAGTCAGACTTAGAGTCCTGGAAGTGGGAAGTACAATGCCTACATTTTAAAGGAGGAATTTGGGATATTGGCAGTTTGGAGGGACATCTAAATTGTCGTATCTGAGCACCTCTGCAAAGACAGTGATTATGTATGAATGGTGAAAGTGTTGAATGATGATGAAAGTTTTTTTCTTTTTGGGTCACCCTGCCTTGGTGGGAAACAGCTGTGTCAAAAAATATACATATTTATATACACCTACCATCCGACTTGTGACCGAGTTTGGTTCCGAGAAACCGGTCGTCAGTCGAAATGGTTGTAAGTCGAACTTTACTATTGAATATCAACAAAACATTTTTGTAATGACTTTATTCTATTGTTTTATTTTGGTTTTTCATGTTTTACTTTACTTTTTGTTGGTAGTATTGTATTTTATACTGTAAGGTTTAGGATAAACACTGTGTACAACACAAATAGTTGTTTATTTCCCAGAAATTTGGCATAAAAAACATCGTCATAAGCCGAGTGGTCGTAAGTCGAGCAGGTTGTAAGTCGGATGGAAGGTGTATATACTCCATCTCCTCACTTAGCGACATAATCGTTTACCAAGGCCTCAGAGTTACGATGGGCTCTCTGACTGGTATGAATACCTAAATAATGTATATTAGAGTTGACTTCCTCTATTCTGTTTATTAGAATACACAGTACACTACTGTATAAACATTTAAAAATATATCAGAAATGTTATAAATGGTGCTATGGTGACATGAAAACAATATCAAAGATGGTCGACACAAACCCACAACCATCATAGTATGCTCCTCACTTAACAACGAATTCATTTACCGACGTGGTCTTAGGAACGGAACTCTGTTGTTAAGTGAGGAGAGGCTGTATATGAGTTTATGTGATGAATAACTGACTGACTTGTTTGAATGACTGACTTACTGACTTGACTGACATACTGAATGACTTGACTGACTTACTGAATGACTTTCTGACTGGACTGACTAACTTAAAAGTTAAACTTTTTGAGTGAAGAGGTACCTGACAAATCTAGAAACAGTGCTCTGAAACAGTGTCTAGAGCAGCTGATAAAGTGGTACCTTGAGAAACGAACTTATTTCATTCCAGAAGGCTGGTCGAGTGCTGATACTGAATGAATTTGTTCCCAAAAAAGTGATGTGGTGGGAGTCGCCCTGCTCATCAAACAGGTTATTGGAATAATGGATCGTAAGCCCCACCAGCTGAAGACCATGGCCCTGAAGGGCCTCAGGCGGGACCCAAAGGAGAGACCTGGCCTGAAGATGTACCTCTGAGCAACACAAAAAGTCATTAAATTCTTCACTGCCAAGTTTGGTTGAGCTCGGATTTTTTTGTTTATTGTTACATATTGCCAAATTTGGTTGACCTCGGATTTCTTTTTATTATTTGTTACGTATATTGTAAAAAAAAAAAAAAAAAAAAAAAAAAGGAACTTGAAGAGCAGCCGCCTCCACGTGGCAAGTTCTGGGTACCTTGTGTAATTGAGAGTACTTGGACACTCATGTGTGACTGTTGCTACATGACCAGTCATGAGTGAGTGTGCAGTATACGATCAGTTACACAAAGTAGCTGAGAGCTGCTCACACTACAGTAGACCGTCATTTAGCACGAGTTTATTTGGCACGATTTGGGTATAGCACGACTGAAGAAATGCGGCACAATTTTATGTAACATTAAATTTAACACGGTTCAGTTTGTGGAAACGAAAAAAAATCGCTTTTCCTGCAGTGGCCGCCTTGTTGTGGGTCAACCAGGCAGACCTCCTACCATCTGCTGCCACCCCACCCCCCCAAAACCACCCCACAATTCGTACTTCATAGTGTCCAGTCCAGTCCATCTCTGCTATAAGGTAGCTGTGTTTGTAAATTGTGTTTTGATCATTTAATTTGTATCTACCAAGCAATCATGACACCCAGTAGGCACACCAGTGTTGCTGAAAGTGCCAAGAAAACCTATAAGCATTTAAGTCTTACAAGTAACAAAGTAAACAAAGATGTAAGACAAGAAATACCCATAATAAAGTGTTACTTTGTACACTTCAAAAGAGGTGAGTGTGACTGACTTGACTGAATGACTTACTGACTTGGATGAATGACTTACTGACTTGGCTGAATGACTTACTGACTTGACTGAATGATTTACTGACTTGACTGAATGATTTACTGACTTGGCTGAATGACTTACTGACTTGACTGAATGACTTACTGACTTGACTGAATGACTTACTGACTTGACTGAATGAATTACTGACTTGGCTGAATGACTTACTGACTTGGCTGAATGACTTACTGACTTGACTGAATGACTTACTGACTTGACTGAATGACTTACTGACTTGGCAGAATGACTTACTGACTTGGCTGAATGACTTACTGACTTGACTGAATGACTTACTGACTTGGCTGAATGACTTACTGACTTGACTGAATGACTTACTGACTTGACTGAATGTCTTACTGGCAGGAATGAATGACTTACTGACTTGGCTGAATGACTTACTGACTTGACTGAATGACTTACTGACTTGACTGAATGACTTACTGACTTGACTGAATGACTTACTAACTTGACTGAATGACTTACTGACTTGACTGAATGACTTACTGACTTGACTGAATGGCTTACTAACTTGACTGAATGACTTACTAACTTGACTGAATGACTTACTGACTTGACTGAATGACTTACTGACTTGACTGAATGTCTTACTGGCAGGAATGAATGACTTACTGACTTGGCTGAATGACTTACTGACTTGACTGAATGACTTACTGACTTGACTGAATGACTTACTGACTTGACTGAATGACTTACTAACTTGACTGAATGACTTACTGACTTGACTGAATGACTTACTGACTTGACTGAATGGCTTACTAACTTGACTGAATGACTTACTAACTTGACTGAATGACTTACTGACTTGACTGAATGACTTACTGACTTGACTGAATGACTTACTAACTTGACTGAATGACTTACTGACTAGCTGACTTGACTGAATGACTTACTGACTTGGCTAAATGACTTACTGACTTGGCTGAATGACTTAATGCCTTGGCTGAATGACTTACTGACTTGGCTGAATGACTTACTGACTTGACTGAATGATTTACTGACTTGACTGAATGACTTACTGACTTGACTGAATGACTTACTGACTTGACTGAATGACTTACTGACTTGGCTGAATGACTTAATGACTTGGCTGAAAGACTTAATGACTTGGCTGAATGACTTACTGACTTCACTGAATGACTTACTGACTTGACTGAATGACTTATTGGCTTGACTGAATGACTTGACTGAATGACTTACTGACTTGACTGAATGACTTACTGACTTGGCTGAATGACTTACTGACTTGGCTGAATGACTTACTGACTTGGCTGAATGACTTACTGACTTGACTGAATGACTTACTGACTTGACTGAATGACTTATTGACTTGACCAAATGACTTACTGACTTGGCTGAATGACTTACTGACTTGGCTGAATGACTTACTGACTTGGCTGAATGACTTACTGACTTGACTGAATGACTTACTGACTTGACTGAATGACTTACTGACTTGACTGAATGACTTACTGACTTGACTGAATGACTTATTGACTTGACCAAATGACTTACTGACTTGGCTGAATGACTTACTGACTTGACTGAATGACTTACTGACTTGACTGAATGACTTACTGACATGACTGAATGGCTTACTGACCTGATTGAACTTATGACTTGACTGAATGCCTTACTGACTTGGCTGAATGATTTACTGACTTGACTGAATGACTTACTGACTTGACTGAATGATTTACTGACTTGACTGAATGATTTACTGACTTGACTGAATGACTTACTGACTTGATTGAATGACTTACTGACTTGACTGAGTATTTTATTGACTTCTCTGACTGACTATGACTTTACTGACTGACTTACTGACATGACAGGATGACTTATTGACTTGACTGATTTACTGACTTGACAGAACAACATACTGACTTGCCTTAGTGAATTACTGACTTGACTGAATGACTTACTGACTTCACTGAGTGACTTATTAAACTGACTTAATGACTTACTGACTTGACTGAATGACTTACTGACTTGACTGAATGACTTACTGACTTGGCAGAATGACTTACTGACTTGGCTGAATGACTTACTGACTTGACTGAATGACTTACTGACTTGGCTGAATGACTTACTGACTTGACTGAATGACTTACTGACTTGACTGAATGACTTACTGACTTGACTGAATGACTTACTGACTTGACTGAATGACTTACTGACTTGACTGAATGACTTACTAACTTGACTGAATGACTTACTAACTTGACTGAATGACTTACTGACTTGACTGAATGACTTACTGACTTGACTGAATGACTTACTAACTTGACTGAATGACTTACTGACTAGCTGACTTGACTGAATGACTTACTGACTTGGCTGAATGACTTACTGACTTGGCTGAATGACTTAATGCCTTGGCTGAATGACTTACTGACTTGGCTGAATGACTTACTGACTTGACTGAATGATTTACTGACTTGACTGAATGACTTACTGACTTGACTGAATGACTTACTGACTTGGCTGAATGACTTAATGACTTGGCTGAAAGACTTAATGACTTGGCTGAATGACTTACTGACTTCACTGAATGACTTACTGACTTGACTGAATGACTTATTGGCTTGACTCAATGACTTGACTGAATGACTTACTGACTTGACTGAATGACTTACTGACTTGGCTGAATGACTTACTGACTTGGCTGAATGACTTACTGACTTGGCTGAATGACTTACTGACTTGGCTGAATGACTTACTGACTTGACTGAATGACTTACTGACTTGACTGAATGACTTATTGACTTGACCAAATGACTTACTGACTTGGCTGAATGACTTACTGACTTGGCTGAATGACTTACTGACTTGGCTGAATGACTTACTGACTTGACTGAATGACTTACTGACTTGACTGAATGACTTACTGACTTGACTGAATGACTTACTGACTTGACTGAATGACTTATTGACTTGACCGAATGACTTACTGACTTGGCTGAATGACTTACTGACTTGACTGAATGACTTACTGACTTGACTGAATGACTTACTGACATGACTGAATGGCTTACTGACCTGATTGAACTTATGACTTGACTGAATGCCTTACTGACTTGGCTGAATGATTTACTGACTTGACTGAATGACTTACTGACTTGACTGAATGATTTACTGACTTGACTGAATGATTTACTGACTTGACTGAATGACTTACTGACTTGATTGAATGACTTACTGACTTGACTGAGTATTTTATTGACTTCTCTGACTGACTATGACTTTACTGACTGACTTACTGACATGACAGGATGACTTATTGACTTGACTGATTTACTGACTTGACAGAACAACATACTGACTTGCCTTAGTGAATTACTGACTTGACTGAATGACTTACTGACTTCACTGAATGACTTATTAAACTGACTTAATGACTTACTGACTTGGCTGA
Source organism: Cherax quadricarinatus (assembly GCF_038502225.1). Classification (NCBI taxonomy): domain Eukaryota; kingdom Metazoa; phylum Arthropoda; class Malacostraca; order Decapoda; family Parastacidae; genus Cherax; species Cherax quadricarinatus. The sequence goes on along the minus strand of NC_091296.1, from coordinate 4,208,165 downwards.
ATGACTTACTTCAATGAATGACTTATTGACTTGACTGATTGACTTACTGACCTGACTGAATGACATACCTGACTGAATGACTTACTGATCTGACTGAATAACTTGATGGACTGAATGATTTACTGACTAGACTGAGTGAATGACATAAAAGTTAGACACTCCAGTACAACCTCCGGTACCAGAACCTCTACCATCCACCTCAGCACAGTAGAGTTGCAGTATAATTCTCCACTCTCTTCACAATCATCTACAAACACCAGCACCCACAATTTAAGGTAAATACTATTATTTCTGCTACATTTGTAGTCTTAACCCGTAGACGGTCCAAACATATATATACGTTTTTATCCTAGTGCCCCAAACGTACATATACATTTTATGTGTCCTACATTTAACATTGCCATGATAAGCCTGAGTCGCCTAGACATGTGAGAATGGGTGTGAGCACTCACTGTGCACCATATAAAAATAATTCGGGATGCCTGGTACCATATGCTCTTTTTTCCTATTAAAACAAGAATGTTTTTTTTTTCTCAAATAATTTGGGGCAGTACAGTAGTGAACGTATATATACGTATGGAACGTTTACGGGTTATCCAGTAAAAATAACATAATACATTACAACAATGAACTAGTTTATTACACTATACATAAAATCATCTTGTTTCCTTTAAAATTAAATAATATTTGTGAAAGTTTTTCTTTTTCAGGCCACTCTGCCTTGGTGGGAATCGGCCAGTCAATAAAAATTTAATAATAATAAATTAGTGTGTTTATGTATAGCATACTGAAGTGTGCATAAATTCTGTAATGGATTTCTGGGTTATATTACCCTGCAGTACATTATACAGCTGATGGTAAAGTATAAGTTGCTCTTGACACTGTTTCAGAGCACTGCTTCTAGATTTGTCAGGGACCTCTTCAGCCAAAATGTCTAAGTCAGCAAGTCATTCAAATCAGTCAAGTCTGTAACTCAGTCAGTCAATCAAGTCATTCAGTACATCAATCAAATCAGTATGTCAGTCAAGTCTATCAGTAAGTCAATCAAATAAGTCAGTCAGTTATTCATCACATAAACTCATACACACACTTTCCTCACTTAACAACAGAGATCTGTTCCTAAGACCACGTCGGTAAATTAATTCGTCGCTAAGTGAGGATACTATAATGGTAGTGCAGGTGTGTCAACCATCTTTCATATTGTTTTAATGTCACTTTGCACCATTTATAACATCTCTGGTATATATTTAAATGTTTAAACAGAAGTGTACTGTGAAGTGTACTGTAATAAACAGAACAGAGGAAATCAGCTCTAATATACAATATTTAGTTACGAATACTGGGCAGAGAACCCATCATAAGTCCACGGCTTTGGTAAATGAGTACATCGCTAAGTGATGAGACGCTGCATTATTTGTTTAAAAAAGTCACAATGGGGCCTAAGAGGGTTAGTGATAACAACCAACCAAAAAGATAATTGGTTGGGAAAAATCTGTTTGGTACTCGGACAGATCGGCACTTCAACAGCCTTCAGGGAAGAATTAAATTCAAGTGCAGAGGTTCCACTATACATCACCACTCTAAATCACGATACATAACTATACAAAATTTCACATCACTGCAACACATTACTACAAACATCACTACATATCAACGTCACTACAACACATTACTACAAACATCACTACATATCAACGTCACTACACACAAACATCACTACATATCAACATCACTACACACAAACATCACTACATATCAATGTCACTATACACAAACATCACTACATATCAATGTCACTATACACAAACATCACTACATATCATGTCACTGCTCACAAACATCACTACTCACAAACATCACTACATATCAATGTCACTATACACAAACATCACTACATATCAATGTCACTACACACAAACATCACCACATATCAAAGTCACTACACAAAAACATCACTACATATCAACGTCAATACACACAAACATCACTACATATCACGTCACTGCTCACAAACATCACTACACAAACATCGCTACATATCAACTACACAGAAACATCACTACACACAAACATCACTATATCAACATCACTACACACAAACATTACTACATATCATCATCACTACACACAAACACCACTACAAATCAATGTCACTACATATCAACGTCACTACACACAAACGTCACTACATATCAACGTCACTACACACAAACATCACTACATATCAATGCCATTACACACAAACATTATTACATATCAATGTCATTACACACAGACATCACTACATATCAATGTCACTACACACAAACATCACTACATATCATCACTACACACAAACATCACTACATATCGTCACTACACACAAACATCACTACATATCAACGTCACTACACACAAACATCACTACATATCAATGTCACTACACACAATCACTACATATCAACGTCACTACACACAAACATCACTGCATATCATCAACACCAATACACATTTATATATCATTACACAATTATACACTTCAACACCATCACTAAACATCAACACCATTACTACACATCAACACCATCACTACACATGAACAACAATCACTACACACACACACAGTATACTACACATCAGGGCCAGGAGCTGTGACTCAACCCCTGCAACTACCCTTAGGTAAGTGCATTAGACACTCTGTCACTATATATCAACAACACTGTCACCATTACTCTTCTTCACAACAACTCATCCAAAAGAAATATTCGTCATTGCTTTTCACTATCGCAGACGTATGACTAATATTCAATAATTGTAACTTGACTATATAACTGTTTGACTGACTATTGAGAATATATCACGGGTCATTTTCTCAGTAAATTTTAATATTCAAGTGCATTTCTGACTATATAAATAGTTGACTGACTATTGAGAATATAACCCTGGGTGATTTCTTAGTAAATTTTAATATTCAAGAATTCTAACTTGACTATATAAAATAGTTGGCTGACTATTGAGAATATATCCCTGGGTGTTGTCTCAGTAAATTTTAGTCAAGAACATTCCTTTGGCTATATAAAATAGTTGACTGACTACTGAGAACATATCCCTGGGTGATTTCTTAGTAAATTTTAATATTCAAGAATTCTAACTTGACTACATAAAATACTTGACTGACTATTGAGAATATATCTCTGGGTGTTTTCTCAGTAAATTTTAATATTCAAGAACTTTCCCCTGACTATATAAAATAGTTGACTGACTATTGAGAGTATATCCCTGGGAGCTTTCTTAGCAAATCTATATATAAATCAGTCGGCTGATTGGAAAAGCTTGCGTGCTCACTTTTATCGCGGCTGCTTCTTCCTCTAAGTCCGTCGCCTAGAGAAAAATGGACTGGTTCAAAATACACTCTCGCCGACTTCGGGAGAAATCTGTTGATCCCAAGTGGATTCTGGAAAATGAAAAGGACCTTAAAATTAAGGACCTCGGTTATGGAGGGTGTGGTAAGACCCAGCTCTGGAATCTTCCGGGACACGACACACCAGTGGTCCTCAAAAACATCTTTGATCCTAATACCCGAGAAACGGATTGTCTGCGCGAGGCCCAGATCTTGGAGAAACTCAATGGTGCAGGTGGAGCTCCCAAACTTCTGGGTCTGTCTCCTGAGATAGGTTGTTATTTTATGTCTTTTTTGGGATTAGAGGACCTTGAAACACTTAGCCACAACCAGGAGATAGGTAGGGAAAAATTAGATGATTTGTTTTGGCTAAAAGCCATAGAAAGCATCATCAAGAATTTGATTAAAATCCACAAAAAATGCATTGTCCATCTGGACCTTAAACAAAACAATGTAATGGTAGACAGAACCGACCCAAAATGCCCAAAAACCTCTATAATTGATTTTGGACTTTCAACTCACCCAGGCCAACCTTGGGTTTATGGTGACTATGAAAAGAACCGCATCGACAAGTTTTTGGAATTCAGCCCCTGGACCTGTTATGAAGCTGCTATGGGCCAGCCTGTCACAACAAAAAGTGATGTGGTGGGAGTCGCCCTGCTCATCAAACAGGTTATTGGTATAATGGATCGTAAGCCCCACCAGCTGATGACCATGGCCCTGAAGGGCCTCAGCCGGGACCCAAAGGAGAGACCTGGCCTTAAGACGTACCTCCGAACAACACAAAAAATCATTAAATTCTTCAAAGCCAAGTTTGGTTGAGCTCGGATTTTTTTTGTTTATTTTTTGTTACATATTGACAAATTTGGTTGACCTCGGATTTCTTTTGTTTATTATTTGTTACGTATATTGTAAAAAAAAAAAAAAAAAAAAAAAAAAAAAAAAAAAAAAAAAAAAAAAAAGGAACTTGAAGAGCAGCCGCCTCCACGTGGCAAGTTCTGGGTACCTTGTGTAACTGAGAGTACTTGGACACTCATGTGTGACTGTTGCTACATGACCAGTCATGAGTGAGTGTGCAGTACACGATCAGTTACACAAAGTAGCTGAGAGCTGCTCACACCATGTAATGTCTGGATCTAGAGAATATGTTAAGATGGACAACAAATGTAATCCTGGACAATGTAGTGTCTATATACCAAGGTACCATCACCCGAGAACCAGATATTGAGTTCACTGGCAAGAGTTTCTCTGACAGGCTTTATGGACATGCAGAACAGACAAGGGGATGAGAGGGTGTCCCTTTTGCACCAGTTCATGAGTCAATTGCATGTTTCCCAAACAGGAGTTTAGAAGTACCACTATAAGAGGGAGGGGGTAAAGGAGGTTTTGTGGGCAAGGGCTTGGACTTCCATTCATATGTGCATGAGTGTTAGGAGTGAATGGACCTGACAAGCTGTTGGAGTGTGAGCAGGGTAATATTTTGTGAAGGGATTCAGGGAAACTGGTTAGTCAGACTTAGAGTCCTGGAAGTGGGAAGTACAATGCCTACATTTTAAAGGAGGAATTTGGGATATTGGCAGTTTGGAGGGACATCTAAATTGTCGTATCTGAGCACCTCTGCAAAGACAGTGATTATGTATGAATGGTGAAAGTGTTGAATGATGATGAAAGTTTTTTTCTTTTTGGGTCACCCTGCCTTGGTGGGAAACAGCTGTGTCAAAAAATATACATATTTATATACACCTACCATCTGACTTGTGACCGAGTTTGGTTCTGAGAAACCGGTCGTCAGTCGAAATGGTTGTAAGTCGAACTTTACTATTGAATATCAACAAAACATTTTTGTAATGACTTTATTTTATTGTTTTATGTTGGTTTTTCATGTTTTACTTTACTTTTTGTTGGTAGTATTGTATTTTATACTGTAAGGTTTAGAATAAACACTGTGTACAACACAAATAGTTGTTTATTTCCCAGAAATTTGGCATAAAAAACATGGTCATAAGCCGAGTGGTCATAAGTCGAGCAGGTTGTAAGTTGGATGGAAGGTGTATATACTCCATCTCCTCACTTAGCGACATAATCCTTTACCAAGGCCTCAGAGTTACGATGGGCTCTCTGACTGGTATGAATACCTAAATAATGTATATTAGAGTTGACTTCCTCTATTCTGTTTATTAGAATACACAGTACACTACTGTATAAACATTTAAAAATATATCAGAAATGTTATAAATGGTGCTATGGTGACATTAAAACAATATCAAAGATGGTCGACACAAACCCACAACCATCATAGTATGCTCCTCACTTAACAACGAATTCATTTACCGACGTGGTCTTAGGAACGGAACTCTGTTGTTAAGTGAGGAGAGGCTGTATATGAGTTTATGAGATGAATAACTGACTGACTGACTTGTTTGAATGACTTACAGAATTGACTGACTTACTGACTTGACTGACTTACTGAATGACTTTCTGACTGGACTGACTAACTTAAAAGTTAGACTTTTTGAGTGAAGAGGTCTCTGACAAATCTAGAAGCAGTGCTCTGAAACAGTGTCTAGAGCAGCTGATAAAGTGGTACCTTGAGATACGAACTTATTTCATTCCAGAAGGCTGGTCGAGTGCTGATACTGAATGAATTTGTTCCCAAAAAAGTGATGTGGTGGGAGTCGCCCTGCTCATCAAACAGGTTATTGGAATAATGGATCGTAAGCCCTACCAGCTGAAGACCATGGCCCTGAAGGGCCTCAGGCGGGACCCAAAGGAGAGACCTGGCCTGAAGACGTACCTCCGAGCAACACAAAAAGTCATTAAATTCTTCACTGCCAAGTTTGGTTGAGCTCGGATTTTTTTTGTTTATTGTTACATATTGCCAAATTTGGTTGACCTTGGATTTCTTTTTATTATTTGTTACGTATATTTTAAAAAAAAAAAAAAAAAAAAAAAAAGGAACTTGAAGAGCAGCCGCCTCCACGTGGCAAGTTCTGGGTACCTTGTGTAATTGAGAGTACTTGGACACTCATGTGTGACTGTTGCTACATGACCAGTCATGAGTGAGTGTGCAGTATACGATCAGTTACACAAAGTAGCTGAGAGCTGCTCAGACTACAGTAGACCGTCATTTAGCACGAGTTTATTTGGCACGATTTGGGTATAGCACGACTGAAGAAATGCGGCACAATTTTATGTAACATTAAATTTAACACGGTTCAGTTTGTGGAAAGGAAAAAAAATCGCTTTTCCTGAAGTGGCCGCCTTGTTGTGGGTCAACCAGGCAGACCTCCTACCATCTGCTGCCACCCCCCCCCCAAACCACCCCACAATTCGTACTTCATAGTGTCCAGTCCAGTCCATCTCTGCTATAAGGTAGCTGTGTTTGTAAATTGTGTTTTGATCATTTAATTTGTATCTACCAAGCAATCATGACACCCAGTAGGCACACCAGTGTTGCTGAAAGTGCCAAGAAAACCTATAAGCATTTAAGTCTTACATGTAACAAAGTAAACAAAGATGTAAGACAAGAAATACCCATAATAAAGTGTTACTTTGTACACTTCAAAAGAGGTGAGTGTGACTGACTTGACTGAATGACTTACTGACTTGACTGAATGACTTACTGACTTGGCTGAATGACTTACTGACTTGGCTGAATGACTTACTGACTTGGCTGAATGATTTACTGACTTGACCGAATGATTACTGACTTGACTGAATGATTTACTGACTTGACTGAGTGATTTACTGACTTGACTGAGTGATTTACTGACTTGACTGAATGACTTACTGACTTGACTGAATGACTTACTGACTTGACTGAATGACTTACTGACTTGGCTGAATGACTTATTGGCTTGGCTGAATGACTTACTGACTTGACTGAATGACTTACTGACTTGACTGAATGACTTACTGACTTGACTGAATGACTTAGCTGAATGACTTACTGACTTGGCTGAATGACTTACTGACTTGACTGAATGACTTACTGACTTGGCTGAATGACTTACTGACTTGAATGAATGACTTACTGACTTGACTGAATGACTTACTGACTTGACTGAATGACTTACTGACTTGGCTGAATGACTTACTGACTTGGCTGAATGACTTACTGACTTGACTGAATGACTTACTGACTTGACTGAATGACTTACTGACTTGACTGAATGACTTACTGACTTGACTGAATGACTTACTGACTTGACTGAATGACTTACTGACTTGACTGAATGACTTATTGACTTGACCAAATGACTTATTGACTTGGCTGAATGACTTACTAACTTGACTGAATGACTGACTTGACTGAATGACTAACTGATTTGACTGAATGGCTTATTGACTTGACTGAATGACTTATTGACTTGACTGAACGACTTGCTGACTTGACTGAAAGACTTACTGACTTTACTGAATGTCTTACTGGCAGGAATGAATGACTTACTGACTTGAATGACTTACTGACTTGGCTGAATGACTTACTGACTTGACTGAATGGCTTACTAACTTGACTGAATGACTTACTGACTTGACTGAATGACTTACTGACTTGACTGAATGACTTACTGACTAGCTGACTTGACTGAATGACTTACTGACTTGGCTGAATGACTTACTGACTTGGCTGAATGACTTAATGGCTTGGCTGAATGACTTAATGGCTTGGCTGAATGACTTACTGACTTGACTGAATGACTTAGCTGAATGACTTACTGACTTGACTGAATGACTTACTGACTTGACTGAATGACTTACTGACTTGACTGAATATGAGGTAGTACAATTTATGATACAGACATACATTTTTAAACCATACCACGGGTGGGGTTTGATCCCACGGTCAGAGAGTCTCAAAGCTCCAGTCAACGGCTTTGAGAGAACTTGAGCTAGAGTTCGTCACGGCCACGCTAGCTGGAGATTCGTCTGTAAAAACTTGCATTTGTGGTCACAGTGGTGCCTATGCTAACCTTCCTATGGTGTAGAAATATACCTGGTTGGACGAATCTTATTGTGGCTAGCTGGTCCAGTGGCTAACGCGATGGTCTGGAGTTTTGAGACTCTCTGACCGCGGGATCAAACCCCACCCGTGGTATGGTTTGTTTGCAATCGTGCCATTACGATTTAGTGAGTCATACACTTTTAAGTTTGTAATAATGGCTTAATAGTTAAAGGATAATAAAATATTTGGGAGAGTTGCTTCAAATTTGGTCAGAGATTAGCATAGTGTGGGTATGGTTGTTATTGTGAGATGAGATAATTTTTAAGAATAGTCCTAAATTGATTTGTGGGCAGGGGACCTCTTGCTGCTTTGGGTAGGGTAAAGAGTTCCAGATCTTCAGGCCCTTTATGTGCATTGCATTTTTTGGATAGCGTGAAACGGACATGAGGGATATCAAAAAGTACTTTGTGCCTCATGTTATGCTTGTGTATTCTGTTGAAGCTGTCTAGGAGAAGTTTGAGTAGAGGGTTGATACGGGGGTTTAATGTTCTGTGTATATAGTAGGCACAATAATTATTATTATAATAAAAAAGAAACGCTAAGCCACAAGGGCTATACAGCACTAGGAACAATAATAAGTTTGTATATTTTGTATATTAAGTAAGTTCGAACTCTTGAAGAGTGGTTGGGTGTGTTGTCTGGCACTGGAGTTTGTGATCATCCACACAGCAGCATTTTGTTGGGTTAATAAAGGTTTAAGGTGATTGGCTGTGGTGGATCCCCAAGCACAAATACCATAGGTGAGGTAAGGGTATATTAGAGAGTGATATAAAGTAAGGAGTGCCATTTGAGGTACATAGTATCATATCTTGGAAATGATGCCTACCATTTTGAAAATTTTCTTAATTATATGCTGGATGTGGGTCTGAAATTTAAGATTACAGTCAAGGTGTAGACTTAGAAATTTGCCCTCAGTGTGTCTTGTAATAGGTGAGCCATTTATCGATATGTTTACCTGAATATTTAATGCTCTGTTTCAAAAAAGCATGAAGTGGGTTTTGTCTATATTGAGAGTGAGTTTGTTGGTTGTCAACCAATTTGATATTTTATGTAGCTCACTATTTACAGTGTCGCTAAGTATAGCCGGGTTTGGGTGGGAGAAGACATAAGTGGTGTCATCTACGAATAGAACTGGTTTAAGGAGTTGCGATGGATTTGGGAGGTCACTGATGTACGTAAATAAGAAAGAGTAGTGGGCCTAGAACACTTCCCTGTGGCACTCCAACAACTACAGGCTGAATAATGGAGGTCACGCCCCGGTGGCCTGGTGGCTAAGGCTCTCGCTTCACACACGGAGGGCCCGGGTTCGAATCCTGGCGGGGTGGAAACATTTTGACGTGTTTCCTTACACCTGCTGTCATGTTCACCTAGCAGCAAATAGGTACCTGGGTGTAAGTCGACTGGTGTGGGTTGCATCCTGGGGGAGAAAACTGAGGACCCAAATGGAAATAAGTCAGACAGTCCTCGATGACACACTTACTTTCTTGGGTTATCCTGGGTGGCTAACACTCCGGGATTAAAAATCCGAAGAAAATCTTATCTTATCAAGCCATTTGTGTATACATACTGGTGTCTGTCACTTAGATAAGATTTTAGGTAATTGAGAGTGTCTTTTGACCCCATAATGCTCTAGTTTTAGGTGGAAGATATTATGGTCTACTGTATCAAATGCTTTCCGTAGGTCTATGAAGAGCCCCAGATAATATATATACAGTGGACCCCCGGTTCACGACATTAATCCGTTCCTGAGAACTCATCATAAACCAAAATTATCGGAAAGCGAATCAATTTTCCCCATAAGAAATAATGGAAATCAAATTAATCCGTGCAAGACACCCAAAAGTATGAAATAAAAAAAAATTTTTACCACATGAAATATTAATTTTAATACACACAAACTGAAGAAGACATGCACAGTTACATGACACTTACCTTTATTGAAGATCTGGTGATGATTGATGGGATGGGAGGAGGGGAGTGTGGATGGTCTTAGTGTTTAGAAGGGGAATCTCCTTCCATTAGGACTTGAGGTAGGAAGTCCTTTTCTGGGGTTACTTCCCTTCTTCTTTTAATGCCACTAGGACAAGCTTGAGAGTCACTGGACTTCTGTCGCACAACATATCTGTCCATAGAGGCCTGTACCTCTCGTTCCTTTATGACTTTCCTAAAGTGTTTCACAACATTGTCAGTGAAATAGTCACCAGCATGGCTTGCAATAGCTGTGTGAGGGTGATTTTCATCGCCCTTTTCACAAATGATCGCTTGAGAGATGCTATCTCCTGCTATCTGTTTTTCATTTAACCACACCAATAACAGTCTCTCAACATTTTCTAACACTTGCGGTCGCTGTTTCGTAATCACAGTTGCACCTTTTGCAAGAACAGCTTCCTTGAGAGCCGTTTTCCTGCTCACTATAGTAGAGATGGTTGATTGGGGTTTACTATACAACCTGACCAGTTCCGACACACACACTCCACTTTCGTACTTTGCAATTATCTCTTTCTTCATTTCAACAGTCATTAGCACCCCTGGTCTCGAAGGGTAGGCACTAGGAGCTTTCTTGGGGCCCATGGTGACTTATTTTGCAGAAACAAGCACCAAAAACAGTGATAATATGGATAATATGGAATGTACCGAACGTATCCTTAGATGCGCGCACACTGGCTGGCTTGTAAACACTGGTACACGCGGGGGAGTTCAGGCCACAAGTGGATACGTCTCGTACGAATCGTATCGCATACCGGGTTTTGTATCGGGAAGCGAGGCAAAAATTTTTCGATCAAATGCATCGGCAACCGAATTTATCGGATACCGGTAACTTCGGGAACCAGGGGTCCACTGTAGTAATTTGAGAATCTGAATACTGTAATTGCATCAATCGTGCTTTTTTTTGGCCTAAACCCAAACTGGCAGGGGTTCAGTATGTTATGGGATAGGAGATAGGAGTAAATTAGTTTATGTATTATTTTTTCAAAGATTTTTGAGAGTAAAGGCAAGTTAGATATTGATCTGTAGTTATTGAGTTCTGTAGGATTGCCTCCTTTGAGGATCAAGATAACCCTTGCTGGCTTGAGTATAGATGGGAATGTTGAAGATTCAACAGATTTGTCAAAGTGCTGCAATAATGGGGGATAGCACACGAGCTGCTTATTTATAGATGATTGGTGGCAAGTTATTTAGGTCTCCTGCCTTTTTTTTAATGATTTAATTATTAGAGAGACTTCAATAGGATTTGCTGGTGCTAGATATAGAGTATGTATGTGGGTAACTACCAGTGAGGTAGTCTTGTGGCTGAATATGTGCATTTGGGATTTTGCTTGCTAGTTTCAATCCTATAGTAGAAAAGAAGACATTAAGTTTGCTGGCAGTGTCTATAAGCTGTATGTGTGATTTGTCTGGTTTCGCTAAGTTAATCTTTCTGTTTCTAGACAGTTTTTTAGAGCCCAAAATTTCCGATAAGGTTTTCCAGGTCTTTAATATCACCTTTTATTTCATTAAATCTGTTTACATAATACATTTGTTTGGACTTCCGTATTAGATTAATAGGTATTGAGGTGTATTGTTTTGTTAGTTCTTTTGTTATTAGACTCTGTCTGAGTTGTTTTTTGTATACAGTAGGGTCCCACTGCTTTCCGGCTACTGCCGGAAAGCAGACATCACCGGAAAGTAGAACGCCACTTGTTACCACTTATAAATGTCATACAATAAGTTTAAACTAACATATATTAAGTTAGCAATAGAAGATGGCATTAAAAACAATAAAAAGTAAAATACACACGCAGTACACTCATTAATTACCACAAAATATTTGTAGTCGTCATGTAGGGTGATAAGTGAGTAGTGTTTATTGTAAGAAGTTAGGTGTGGTAGGTATGGCCACCCTACCCACACGTAATATACGTAATATAATTTTGAAAAAATATCATAGATGGATTAAGCAAAATGTCTACGTTAATGTTTTATGTGATATTTAATGCGCCTCATAGTGATTATTATTGTGTTATTATTATTATCACTATTATTATGGCATCTTCAAGACTATTAAGACACTCTTAGTGATTTTAATGTGCACGTGCATGCCAGCAGTGTGTAAGTTGACTCAGGTACAGGTACACATAAGTATAATTATCAGAGTATGTATATATAAAATACGATATAACCTTAAAAATACTTGAAATTTTGGAAAGTTTCCAAACACAATGGAGATGCAGTGCTCATGGAGAATGTAAACAAACAGGGTGGGGCACGCCGTATTAGGAAGACGGGGAGCTGTATACTGTGGTCATAATTTGAATTATTATTATTATTATAATCAAAAAGAAGCGCTAAGCCAGGTCATAATTTGAAATCGCCGTATTAACGCAACGCCATAAAGCAAAACGCCATAAAGTGGGGCCCTACTGTAGATGTTTTTTACCAACAGATTTAAGTATACTATTTGTAAGCCGGGGTTGTTTAGTCGCTTTGCTGAGATCTGCTTCATTTTCATTGGACAATGTCTATTATAGAGGTTATGGGTTTTGTGTAGAAATATCCTGACACATTCGTCAATATCGTGGTTGTCCACTAACTCACCCAGCCAGTGTTATGTAAGGCAGTAATAAATTATTTACTGATGACTCATCATGTAGGCGAAAATTATTATTATAATCAAGGGGGAAGCGGTAAACCCGTAGGATTATACAGCACCTGTGGGGGGGAATGTGGTAGGTATTCTGGCTTAATTCAGGGAATTGGAGCACAGATCCAATTCCCTAGAACAAGAGCCCCTCACCATCATCAAGGAACCTGCCTTCAAGGGTGTGTACACCTGGAATATACCTGGAGTATACCTGGAGAGGGTTCCGGGGGTCAACCCCCCCCCCCCCCCCCTCGGCCCGGTCTGTGACCAGGCTCCGTGGTGGGTCAGGTGTGAGGTAGTCTGTAGATTGCTCCAACTATTTTTTTTTTTTTAGGTTTTTGGAAGCGAATCTGCCAAATATATATATTGACCATATTCATCCCTGGTCGAATGATTATATAAACCCATGAAAGCTATGATAAGTTAAACAAAATGAACAAAATCGCTGGTACCTTTTTTTTTCTTCCTTCTTCTCAATTACCAGGCTAATTTTTTTCAGCTTGAGCGAATAGCTGCTACGTACGAATTTCTTCATGGTGGACACTGTCCTGATGTTGAGGATGATGTATTGTGAGGTTATACAAGTGTGAACAAGGACAGCATCCTGGCCATGCTGTCTTCTTTCTGTTGGGTTTATAAGGGTCACTGGCGGCGTAAGCCGTATCGAACCCGACTTCCCGATGGTACGAGAAAGATTTGTTGTCCAAAGCTGGACGATGATAAGATTTCGTTCGGATTTTTAACCCCGGAGGGTTAGCCACCCAGGATAACCCAAGAAAGTCAGTGCGTCATCGAGGACTGTCTAATTTATTTCCATTGGGGTCCTTAATCTTGTCCCCCAGGATGCGACCCATACCAGTCGACTAACACCCAGGTACCTATTTGCTGTTAGGTGAACAGGACAACAGGTGTAAGGAAACGTGTCGGAATTTCCACCCGCCGGGAATCGAACCCGGGCCCTCCGTGTGTGAAGCGGGAGCTTTAGCCACCAGACCAGGGAGGAATCATGGGGGAGCGCTAAACCCGTAGGTTTATACAGCGCCTGTGAGATGATGTGGAAGGCATTCAGGTTAAATTCAGGGAACTGGAGCACAGATCCAATTCCCTAGATCAAGAGCCCCTCACCAGTGTCAAGGAACCTTCCTTGAGGGGCCGGGAGGACAGTAGTGGGCACGGTAGACCCTATAGATGGATCAGGAGTCCAGATCTTGGTCAGAGATGTTGCAGAGTATTATAATCATGACCAATTATCATTATTATTATAATAAAGAAGCGCAAACCATGTAGACAGTGAAACAGTGTTGTTGTTAAGGGCCACTGACAGTTTTCGCCATAGTAAGCGATGTTTCCCTATGAACGGGATAAATTTGCCCTAAACTGGTAAAAGAAATGAGAACAGGAATTCCTTTGGCAAATAAGAGCAGTAAAAATACTTCCCGATTAGGCCAAGTATTATTATTATTATTATTATTATTATTATCAAAAAGAAGCGCTAAGCCACAAGGGCTATACAGCATTAGGCCAAGTAGATCCCCATGGAAATAAGTCACTTTGATAACTTTTTTTTTTTAATTATCCTGGGTAATTTACACCTATAATAATAATTATTATTTCTAGTACATGATACAACTGCATGATGATGATAATTATAATAAAAAAGAAGTGCTAAACCTGCAAGGGTCATACAGCTTATTATTATTATAATCAAGAAGGAAGCACTAAACCACTTATCTTATCACTAGCATTATACAGCGCCTGCTGGGGGGGGGGGGGGGTTGTGGAAGGTATTCAGGCTTAATTCAGGGAACTGGAGTACAGATCCAATTCCCTAGATCAAGAGCCCCTCACCAGGCAACAAAGAATCTTCTTTGAGGGGATACAGCTTAATAATAATAATAATAATCTTTATTTACTACAAGTACATGTACAAGATATACAGACCATAGCTGACATCAGTGACATACTACTATATAGAAACCTGCTTGTTATGCTGAGTATTTCCCGCAAATTAGGTCAGTTTTGTCCCAGGATGCGACCTACAGCCAGTCCACTAACACCCAGGTACCTATTTTACTGATGGGTGAACATAGACAACAGATGTAAGGAAACACATCAAGTGTTTTCACCCTCGCTGGGAATCAAACCCTGACACTCAGCGTGTGCAGCGAGAGTTTTACCAACCAGGCCACACAAATTATACTTGTATCACCTGTACCTAAATAAACTTATTTACCCCAGTGCCTAAATCCCAACAGGGAGGAATACCTAGAACCTTTACTAGAGTTTATTACAATAATAAGAACTAAGCATTAAACCCACAAGACTCATAGTCACTAGAACAATATTGTTCCAGACCCTGGAGCTGAACTCTTCTTCAGGCTGAGGGACTGACCACCTCAAATACTTTTTCTCCAAGGTTGATGGACTGACTACATCATCTTTATTTCATTTCTACTGCTGCCTTTGTATTTGACTGAAAAAGCCTACTATTTATTTATTTATTTATTTATTTATTTAATGTCTTTTCAAACAGTACATTGAGATTGTGCATATACAAAAGTGGGATGCAATGTAAAGAGAGCCTCTTATGCCTAGGCATTATAGGCCAACTTAACATTATTGGCTTACATTCTACTTAATACTAAGGAGTAGTGTAACATAGTTGTACAGTAGGAAAGTAATTATTTCATAGTTGTACAGTAGAATATTAATTATAAATGAATCAAAATATGTATAATACAAAGATATATTTATATTAAGTTAAATTTATATTGAGTTAAACAAGTTAAGAAAGCCTAGGGAAAGTATGGATTTGTCAGTTAAAAACAGAGTAGGGGAGTTAGTAGATGGGGAGAGGGAGGTATTAGGTAGATGGCGAGAATATTTTGAGGAACTTTTAAATGTTGAGGAAGAAAGGGAGGCGGTAATTTCATGCACTGGCCAGGGAGGTATACCATCTTTTAGGAGTGAAGAAGAGCAGAATGTAAGTGTGGTGGAGGTACGTGAGGCATTAAGTAGAATGAAAGGGGGTAAAGCAGCTGGAACTGAGGGGATCATGACAGAAATGTTAAAAGCAGGGGGGGATATAGTGTTGGAGTGATTGGTACTTTTGTTTAATAAATGTATGAAAGAGGGGAAGGTACCTAGGGATTGGCAGAGAGCATGTATAGTCCCTTTATATAAAGGGAAAGGGGACAAAAGAACCATACCCCCGGCTGGGATTGAACCCGCGGTCATAGAGTCTCAAAACTCCAGCCCGTCGCGCTAGCCACTAGACCAGCTAGCCACAATAAGATTCATCCAACTAGGTATATTTCTACACCATAGGAAAGTTAGCACAGGCACCTCTGTGACCACAAATGCAAGTTTTTACAGACGAATCTCCAGCTAGCGTGGCCGTGACGAACTCTAGCTCAAGTCCCTTCACTGCCGTGTCATTACGATTTCTTAAGTCAGGGGACAAAAGAGATTGTAAAAATTATAGAGGAATAAGTTTACTGAGTATACCAGGAAAAGTGTACGGTAGGGTTATAATTGAAAGAATTAGAGGTAAGACAGAATGTAGGATTGCGGATGAGCAAGGAGGTTTCAGAGTGGGTAGGGGATGTGTAGATCAAGTGTTTACATTGAAGCATATATGTGAACAGTATTTAGATAAAGGTAGGGAAGTTTTTATTGCATTTATGGATTTAGAAAAGGCATATGATAGAGTGGATAGAGGAGCAATGTGGCAGATGTTGCAAGTATATGGAATAGGTGGTAAGTTACTAAATGCTGTAAAGAGCTTTTATGAGGATAGTGAGGCTCAGGTTAGGGTGTGTAGAAGAGAGGGAGAATACTTCCCGGTAAAAGTAGGTCTTAGACAGGGATGTGTAATGTCACCATGGTTGTTTAATATATTTATAGATGGGGTTGTAAAAGAAGTAAATGCTAGGGTGTTCGGGAGAGGGGTGGGATTAAATTATGGAAAATCAAATTCAAAATGGGAATTGACACAGTTACTTTTTGCTGATGATACTGTGCTTATGGGAGATTCTAAAGAAAAATTGCAAAGGTTAGTGGATGAGTTTGAGAATGTGTGTAAAGGTAGAAAGTTGAAAGTGAACATAGAAAAGAGTAAGGTGATGAGGGTATCAAATGATTTAGATAAAGAAAAATTGGATATCAAATTGGGGAGGAGGAGTATGGAAGAAGTGAATGTTTTCAGATACTTGGGAGTTGACGTGTCGGCAGATGGATTTATGAAGGATGAGGTTAATCATAGAATTGATGAGGGAAAAAAGGTGAGTGGTGCGTTGAGGTATATGTGGAGTCAAAAAAACGTTATCTATGGAGGCAAAGAAGGAAATGTATGAAAGTATAGTAGTACCAACACTCTTATATGGATGTGAAGCGTGGGTGGTAAATGCAGCAGCGAGGAGACGGTTGGAGGCAGTGGAGATGTCCTGTCTAAGGGCAATGTGTGGTGTAAATATTATGCAGAAAATTCGGAGTGTGGAAATTAGGAGAAGGTGTGGAGTTAATAAAAGCATTAGTCAGAGGGCAGAAGAGGGGTTGTTGAGGTGGTTTGGTCATTTAGAGAGAATGGATCAAAGTAGAATGACATGGAAAGCATATAAATCTATAGGGGAAGGAAGGAGGAGTAGGGATCATCCTTGAAAGGGTTGGAAAGAGGGGGTAAAGGAGGTTTTGTGGGCGAGGGGCTTGGACTTCCAGCAAGCGTGCATGAGCGTGTTAGATAGGAGTGAATGGAGTCGAATGATACTTGGGACCTGACGATCTGTTGGAGTGTGAGCAGGGTAATATTTAGTGAAGGGATTCAGGGAAACCAGTTATTTTCATATAGTCAGACTTGAGTCCTGGAAATGGGAAGTACAATGCCTGCACTTTAAAGGAGGGGTTTGGGATATTGGCAGTTTGGAGGGATATGTTCTGTATCTTTATACATATATGCTTCTAAACTGTTGTATTCTGAGCACCTCTGCAAAAGCAGTGATAATGTGTGAGTGTGGTGAAAGTGTTGAATGATGATGAAAGTATTTTCTTTTTGGGGATTTTCTTTCTTTTTTGGGTCACCCTGCCTCGGTGGGAGACGGCCGACTTGTTGAAAAAAAAAAAAATTTATATTCTAAAATGTTTTGTGAAAGACAATGATTCAATTATATTCCTGTCAACAATGGATAAAAGGTTCAAAGTGATTGTTTCAGTTATGATGTGGGAGTACATAGGTGAGTAAATGTGTACTGAGTATTTAGCATTTAGTCTAGGGTGATTAAGTGGCTTTTGAGAAGAGTCTTAAACTGATTTTCAGACTGGGTTACTTTAATATCTTCTGGTAATGAATTCCATATTTTGGGGCCCTTTATGTGCATAGAGTTTTTACACAGTGTGATATGGACACGAGGTATATCAAAAAGAGATCTGTGTCTTGTGTTGTGGTCATGTGTCCTGTTTAGGCTGGTGAGGAAAAGTTTGAGTGGAGGGTTTATATTTGTGTGTATTGTTCTGTGTATGTAGTAGGCACATGAATAAGTATGGATGTTCTTAATGGTAAGCAGATTCAGACTTTTGAAAATTGGTGGAGTATGCTGGCGGGAGTGGGAGTTTGTTATCATTCTTACTGCTGCCTTTTGCTGGGTTATTAGGGGTTTTAGGTGATTGGATGTTGTTGATCCCCATGCACCAATTCCATATGTAAGATAAGGGTATATGAGTAAATGGTACAGTGCCAGGAGAGCTGATTGTGGAACGTAGTACCTTATCTTTGATAGTATGCCTACAGTCTTGGAGATTTTCTTGGTGATTTGTTGTATGTGTGTCCGGAACTTAAGGCTACTGTCAAGGTGGATACGTAAGAATTTTCCCTCTGTGAGTCTTGTGACTGATGATCCATTTAGCCTAATGTTAATTGGATCATTTGCAGCTTTGTTTCCAAACTGAATGAAATAGGTTTTATCAGTGTTCAGGGTAAGTTTATTAGTCATCATCTAGGCAGATATTTTCTGTAATTCAGCACTGACTGTGTTTGCTAGTATGACTGTGTTTGGGTGGGAAAATACATATGTAGTGTCATCTGCAAATAATATGGGTTTGAGTAGTTGTGATGCATTCGGTAGATCGTTGATGTAGATGAGAAAGAGGAGTGGTTCAAGGATGCTTCCTTGTGGGACTCCTACTGTGATTGGTTGGGTGGAGGAGTTTGCATCATTTGCATACACATATTGAGTTCTGTTACTGAGGTATGACTAGGTAGTTGAGGGAGTGGCCTCTGATATCATAGTGCATTAATTTGGAGTACAGTAGTTCATGGTCGACTGTATTGAAAGCTTTACGTAAATCAATGAAAATGCCCAGCGGGACTTCTTTCTTTTCAAGTGCAGTACAGTGGACCCCCGGTTAACGAACTTTTTTCATTCCAGTAGTATGTTCAGGTGCCAGTACTGACCGAATTTTTTCCCATAAGGAATATTGTGAAGTAGATTAGTCCATTTCAGACCCCCAAACATACACGTACAAACGCACTTACATAAATACACTTACATAATTGGTCGCATTTGGAGGTGATCGTTAAGCGGGGGTCCACTGTATATATTAGTTCTAGCATGTGTATGATAGCGTCATTTGTGCTTTTATTATTCCTGAATCCAAACTGACAAGGGTTTAATATGTTGTGTGAAACGAGGTAGGAACAGATCTGTCTATGAATTAATTTTTCAAAGATTTTAGAGAGCAATGGTAAGTTAGATATTGGTCTATAGTTATTCAAGTCAGCTTGGTCACCTCCTTTATGGATCGGAGTGACCCTCGCTATTTTGAGGATTGTTGGGAAGGTAGATGATTCAATGGATTTGTTAAAGAGCATTGCAATAATTGGTGACAATACTTGAGAAGCTTTTTTGTACATAAAAGCAAGCAAGTTTTTTTATATCTCCTGCCTTGTTTTTCAGGATGTTTATGATGAGCATAACTTTGGTGGGGTTGGTTGGAGCTAGGAATAGCGTACAGTGGACCCCGGTTCGCGAAGCCATCGGTATTCGATAAATCCGGTATCCGAAGCATTATATCGCAAAAAATTTGCCTCGGTTCCCGTTACAAAACCCGGTATGTGATACGATTCATACGAGATGTGTCCAGTGTTTACAAGCCAGCCAGTGTGCGCGCATCTAAGGATACATTTGGTACATTCTATGTTATCCATATTATCACTGTTTTTGGTGCTTGTTTCTGCAAAATAAGTCACCATGGGCCCCAAGAAAGCTTCTAGTGCCAACCCATCGAGACCAAGGGTGCTAATGACTATTGAAATTAAGGAAATGTGTGCAAAGTGGCTTGAAGTGCAAACCTTTTTTGATGAAAATCACCCTGACACAGCTACTGCAAGCCGTGTTGGCAACCTGTACACTGACAATGTTGTGAACCACTTTAGGAAAGTCATAAAGGAATGAGAGGTACAGGCCTCTATGGACAGATATGTTGTGCGACAGAAGTCCAGTGACTCTCAAGCTGGTCCTAGTGGCATCAAAAGAAGAAGGGAAGTAACCCCGGAAAAGGACTTGCTACCTCAAGTCCTAATGGAGGGGGATTCCCCTTCTAAATGCTAACACCATCCACACTCTCCCCTCCTCCCATCCCATCAATCATCACCAGATCTTCATTAAAGGTAAGTGTCAATTATTCTATTGTGATTATTCTATTGTTATTATTGTTATTGTAATTATTATATTGCATTAAACTTAATATATCATGTGGTAAAAATTTTTTTTTCAGACTTTTGGGTGTCTTGCACGGATTAATTTGATTTCCATTATTTCTTATGGGGAAAATTGATTCGCTTTCCGATAATTTTGGTTTACGATGAGCTCTCATGAACGGATTAATATCGTGAACCGGGGGTCCACTGTATTTGGGTAGGTTCCTATGAGGTAGTCTGATGGACGGGCGTTTGTGCTTGGTATTTTGTTTGCTAGATTTTTTCCTGTGGTGGAGAAGAAAACATTAAGTCTGTTTGCTGTTTCGGTAGGAGTGAGTAGGGGTTCATCTGATTTTGTTAGTTTTATTGCTTTGTTTTTGGATAACTTTTTAGTTCCAAGAATTTCAGATAGAGTTTTCCAGATTTTTTTCATATCACCTTTGATGTTATGTAATCTATTTTCATAATACAATTTTTTTGACCTTCTTATCCGGCTGTAGCAAAATGTTTCATCAATAAAGATACCCAACCGTTTGTTGATATTTTATACCATTTTCAACATTTTCAACCGTCTGGCCAAGTGGCTCACACACTAGCCTGGAGTTTTGTCTCGCTTCCTGCGTTTACATTATGATGCACAGTTAAGATAAGATAAGATTTCGTTCGGATTTTTAACCCCGGAGGGTTAGCCACCCAGGATAACCCAAGAAAGTCAGTGCATCATCGAGGACTGTCTAACTTATTTCCATTGGGGTCCTTAATCTTGTCCCCCAGGATGCGACCCACACCAGTAGACTAACACCCAGGTACCTATTTGCTGCTAGGTGAACAGGACAACAGGTGTAAGGAAACGTGTCGAAATGTTTCCACCCGCCGGGAATCGAACCCGGGCCCTCCGTGTGTGAAGCGGGAGCTTTAGCCACCAGGCCACCGGGTCTCCATATTAAAGAATGGACATAAATACACTGGATAACATACAGAAAAGATAAAGTTGATCCCATGTATCATTATTATTATTATAATCATAACTAAGCACTAAACTCACAGGAGTCATACCATGTTGATCCCCTGTATCAGAAATCTTTCCTACAAGGACAGACTGATGGAAATAAATGGTATAAAATACCGACACAATGGAAATATAAACACATATGCAGTATAATGTGATCATTTATTGACTACGTTTCGCCCACACAGTGGGCTTTTTCAAGTCACAAACAGATCTACCTGGGGTGGAAGGGACACGAGTATTTATAGTCAGGTTCAGAATGCTGAGGTCAGGTGGAGAATGCTGCATCTGATGATGTACCGAGTGGGGTTATAGAGTCCAAAATCTTGGGTAGCTTGGAAATGAGATTGGATAAGTTTGTGAGCAGACCTTCTACAGTGTTCTTCCATTCCTTTGTTCTTATGTGGGATAGCGATGAAGAAGTTTCTTGGCAAGTGGTTCAGCTATGTTATAGAAGCCACTATTCTGGTTGAAGTTGTCGGATATAGAAATAAGTGATGATTCCAGGATTCTTCGGTATTGAGTGTTGTCTTCAGTGGCGATAAGTCTTGAGTTTCTGTAGTTTATCAAGTGGTTGTGTGAATTACCGTAATTCACTTATTTCTATATCCGACAACTTCAACCAGAATAGTGGCTTCTATAACATAGCTGAACCACTTGCCAAGAAACTTCTTCATCGCTATCCCACATAAGAACACAGGAATGGAAGAACACTGTAGAAGGTCTGCTCACAAACTTATCCAATCTCATTTCCAAGCTACCCAAGGTTTTAGACTCTATAACCCCACTCGTTACATCATCAGATGCAGCATTCTCCACCTGACCTCAGCATTCTGAACCTGACTATAAATACTCACGTCCCTTCCACCCCAGGTAGATCTGTTTGTGACTTGAAAAAGCCCACTGTGTGGGTGAAACGTAGTCAATAAAGGATCACATTATACTGCATATGTGTTTATATTTCCAAGGACAGACTGAGGGCATCAAATCTGCACTCTCTGGAAAGGCATTGAGTTAGAGTGAATATGACTGAGGTGTATAAATGGAAGTCACGAATAAATGAAGGGCATATAAATAACAAGCTAAAAATATGTAACCAAGACAGAACTCGCAACAATAGGTTCAAGTTGGAAAAAATTAGATTTAGAAAAAATATAGGAAACCACTGGTTTGGTAACTGAGTTATAGGCGAGTGGAACAAGCTCCCAAGTAGTATCATTGAAGTGAAAACCTCATGTAGCTTTAAAGATAAGTTACATAACCACATGAGTGGGTGTAGATGGTTGTGACTTGGACTTACCTAGTATGGCCAGTAGGCCTGTGCAGTGTTCTTTCTTATGTTTATATTTCCACTGAGGTCCTCTGATCCTCCTCCCCAGGAAGTCACTCACAATTCATGGCTTAATTCATAGAAATTTCAGCTCACTGAGGTTGTTGGTAAGCCTTCAATCTATCTCTTAAGATCTAGGTTGCATTATTTATCTGAAATACTCTTACATTACATAATGTTGCAATAAAAAAAAAAAACCAGTTGATTAAAAAATCTGTAAGAACTGTATTCAAATGTTATTATAAATTTGACCAAATAAGTTTTAGTGGAAAATTTAAAGGTTTATTCATTGTTTTATTCCGGTACTAAATTCTTGTTGTCATACATTTTTATTATTTTAATCAGGGGAAAGAGCTAAACCTATTGGGGGTCATATAGCAACTGGGAAATAGGAGCATTTCAGATTCAATTTAAGGAAATGGAAGAATGTCCATTTCCTTAGATCAAGGCTCTTACCCTTTGAGGGGTAAGAGTCATACAGTCCCTGGACAATAAAAATTAATTAATTAGCTTTAATCCAAGAAGGGCAGGAAAGCTCCTAATTTTTGGATCATCACACACCCCTTAAGAATGTAACATAGACACAAAAGTGGTAAATGTAACCATTTATTCAATACATAGCCTGAACAGCAGGTATTTTCAAGTCTTAATAAATCCTAACTGGAGAATATAGGCAGCACAGAACATATTACAGTCAGGTAGGTGAAATATTTATTATTATTATCACACTGGCCGATTCCCACCAAGGCAGGGTGGCCCGAAAAAGAAAAACTTTCACCATCATTCACTCCATCACTGTCTTGCCAGAAGGGTGCTTTACACTACAGTTTTTAAACTGCAACATTAACACCCCTCCTTCAGAGTGCAGGCACTGTACTTCCCATCTCCAGGACTCAAGTCTGGCCTGCCGGTTTCCCTGAACCCCTTCATAAATGTTACTTTGCTCACACTCCAACAGCACGTCAAGTATTAAAAACCATTTGTCTCCATTCACTCCTATCAAACACGCTCACGCATGCCTGCTGGAAGTCCAAGCCCCTCGCACGCAAAACCTCCTCTACCCCCTCCCTCCAACCTTTCCTAGGCCGACCCCTACCCCGCCTTCCTTCCACTACAGACTGATACACTCTTGAAGTCATTCTGTTTCGCTCCATTCTCTCTACATGTCCGAACCACCTCAACAACCCTTCCTCAGCCCTCTGGACAACAGTTTTGGTAATCCTGCACCTCCTCCTAACTTCCAAACTACGAATTCTCTGCATTATATTCACACCACACATTGCCCTCAGACATGACATCTCCACTGCCTCCAGCCTTCTCCTCGCTGCAACATTCATCACCCATGCTTCACACCCATATAAGAGCGTTGGTGGTATAAACCTTGGTAATAAATACCGACAAGTTGGTTTAGAAAGACACGTAAGCAAACACTATAACATATTTATTAGAAAACGTTTCGGTCCTGGGACCTTGATCACCTTGATCAAGGTCCCAGGACCGAAACGTTTTCTAATAAATATGTTATAGTGTTTGCTTACGTGTCTTTCTAAACCAAGAGCGTTGGTAAAACTATACTCTCATACATTTCCCTCTTTGCCTCCATGGACAAAGTTCTTTGTCTCCACAGACTCCTAAGTGCACCACTCACCCTTTTCCCCTCATCAATTCTATGATTCACCTCATCTTTCATAGACCCATCCGCTGACACGTCCACTCCCAAATATCTGAATACATTCACCTCCTCCATACTCTCTCCCTCCAATCTGATATCCAATCTTTCATCACCTAATCTTTTTGTTATCCTCATAACCTTACTCTTTCCTGTATTCACTTTTAATTTTCTTCTTTTGCATACCCTACCAAATTCATCCACCAATCTCTGCAACTTCTCTTCAGAATCTCCCAAGAGCACATGTCATCAGCAAAGAGCAACTGTGACAACTCCCACTTTGTGTGTGATTCTTTATCTTTTAACTCCATGCCTCTTGCCAAGACCCTCACATTTACTTTTCTTACAACCCCATCTATAAATATATTAAACAACCACGGTGACATCACACATCCTTGTCTAAGGCCTACTTTTACTGGGAAATAATTTCCCTCTTTCCTATATACTCTAACTTGAGCCTCACTATCCTCGTAAAAACTCTTCACTGCTTTCAGTAACCTACCTCCTACACCATACACCTGCAGCATCTGCCACATTGCCCCCCTATCCACCCTGCCATACGCCTTTTCCAAATCCATAAATGCCACAAAGACCTCTTTAGCCTTATCTAAATACTGTTCACTTATATGTTTCACTGTAAACACCTGGTCCACACACCCCCTACCTTTCCTAAAGCCTCCTTGTTCATCTGCTATCCTATTCTCCGTCTTACTCTTAATTCTTTCAATAATAACTCTACCATACACTTTACCAGGTATACTCAACAGACTTATCCCCCTATAATTTTTGCACTCTCTTTTGTCCCCTTTACCTTTATACAAAGGAACTATGCATGCTCTCTGCCAATCCCTAGGTACCTTACCCTCTTCCATACATTTATTAAATAATTGCACCAACCACTCCAAAACTATATCCCCACCTGCTTTTAACCCTTTGACTGTCGCGGCCGTATATATACGTTTGTGAGGTACCGTGTTTGACGTATATATACTCATAAATTCTAGCGGCTTCAAATCAGGCAGGAGAAAGCTAGTAGGCCCACATGTGAGAGAATGGGTCTGTGTGGTCAGTGTGCACCACATAAAAAAAATCCTGGAGCACGCAGTGCATAATGAGAAAAAAAAAACTCCGACCGTTTTTTTTAATTAAAATGCCGACTTTGTGGTCTATTTTCGTATAGTATTTGTGGTTGTATTCTCGTTTTCATGGTCTCATTTGATAGAATGGAAACTATATTATAGAAATGGAGGTGATTTTGATTAATTTTCCTATAAAAAGAACCTGGAAATGGAGCACAAAGTACAGGAAATGTTTGATTTTTGCCGATGTTCAAAAGTAAACAAATGATGTCATTGTCCAATAAATGTCCAAATAGCCATTCTAATACGCAGTCATGAATGGGTTGATGTAATTTTTACAATTATTACAGTATTGCAGTAGTCTGCATAACAGTAAATCTTCTATTTTTTGTTTGAATAAAATTTCAAAATAAAAAGCAAGAGTAATATCACAGGGACCTGGAGACATGACTGATGAACAAAGAAAATCTTATTTTAGAGCCAGGAATGTCTGCATTGTTCATTCTGGACCTTATTTTGAAATTGTCGTATTTTTTAATTTTCGTGAAATTGGCCAAATTGCAAATTTCTGACCATGTTATTGGGTAGTTGAAATCGGTAAATGGGCAGTTTCTTGTGCTCAATCGATAGAAAAAATAGAGTTCTGAAGAAATAGTTATGAGTTTGGTTGACTGGAATAACGGAATTAGCCGAAAATAGGGCTCAAAGTGGGCGAAATTGCCGATTTTTAAATATCGCCGAAGTCGCTAACTTCGCGAGAGCGTAATTCCGTCAGTTTTCCATCAAATTTCGTTTTTTTGGTGTCTTTACAATCGGGAAAAGATTCTCTATCATTTCATAAGAAAAAATAATTTTTTTTTTTTCGAATATTTTGCGACACCAGGAGCAACTTCAGGATTGGGCCCTTCGACAGTCAAAGGGTTAACATTTCTACCTTTATCCCATCAATCCCGGCTGCCTTACCCCCTTTCATTTTACCTACTGCCTCACGAACTTCCCCCACACTCACAACTGGCTCTTCCTCACTCCTACAAGATGTTATTCCTCCTTGCCCTATACACGAAATCACAGCTTCCCTATCTTCATCAACATTTAACAATTCCTCAAAATATTCCCTCCATCTTCCCAATACCTCTAACTCTCCATTTAATAACTCTCCTCTCCTATTTTTAACTGACAAATCCATTTGTTCTCTAGGCTTCCTTAACTTGTTAATCTCACTCCAAAACTTTTTCTTATTTTCAACAAAATTTGTTGATAACATCTCACCCACTCTCTCATTTGCTCTCTTTTTACATTGCTTTACCACTCTCTTAACCTCTCTCTTTTTCTCCATATACTCTTCCCTCCTTGCATCACTTCTACTTTGTAAAAACTTCTCATATGCTAACTTTTTCTCCCTTACTACTCTCTTTACATCATCATTCCACCAATCGTTCCTCTTCCTTCCCGCACCCACTTTCCTGTAACCACAAACTTCTGCTGAACACTCTAACACTACATTTTTAAACCTACCCCATACCTCTTCGATCCCGTTGCCTATGCTCTCATTAGCCCATCTATCCTCCAATAGCTGTTTATATCTTAACCTAACTGTCTCCTCTTTTAGTTTATAAACCTTCACCTCTCTCTTCCCTGATGCTTCTATTCTCCTTGTATCCCATCTTCCTTTTACTCTCAGTGTAGCTACAACTAGAAAGTGATCTGATAAATCTGTGGCCCCTCTATAAACATGTACATCCTGAAGTCTACTTAACAGTCTTTTATCTACCAATACATAATCCAACAAACTACTGTCATTTCGCCCTACATCATGTCTTGTATACTATTTATCCTCTTTTTCTTAAAATACGTATTACCTATAACTAAACCCCTTTCTATACAAAGTTCAATCAAAGGGCTCCCATTATCATTTATTTTATATTTATTTTATATTATTATTTTTTTTTTTTCAACAAGTCGGTCGTCTCCCACCGAGGCAGGGTGACCCAAAAAAGAAAGAAAATCCCCAAAAAGAAAATACTTTCATCATCATTCAACACTTTCACCATATTCACACATTATCACTGCTTTTACAGAGGTGCTCAGAATACAACAGTTTAGAAGCATATACGTATAAATATACACAAAATCCAAAAAGAGATCACAGAGTGCTTTTGGGAATGGGAGACAATCAGATTCTATTATTAAAGGAAAGGAAGGTCAGATCCAATTCTTTGGAGCTACTTTGTAGTTAGGTAAATTATATTTCATTTGAAGTAATAGCAGACTTGGTTGTGATGAGACGTAGTGGTGTGCTGCACCCTTCTCAATATTCAAATTTTTACACCAAGGCAAGTACAGTACAATCATGAGTTAATGCTGATGGATTGAATCTTAATATTCAACTTACAGGCCAAATTTTCTAAGACAATTACTGGCAATTTTTCATTTTTTTTTTTTTTAGCACGTCAGCCGTCTCCCATTGAGGCAGGGTGACTCAAAAAAGAAAGAAACACTTTCACCATCAAGCAACACTTGCTATCATTCACACAATATCACTGCCTTTGCACTGAGGAGTCCTGACCAGGTTGAAGGAACAAACATTGCAAAAATTTTCATATATGCATTTAAACATTTTGCTTAACCTAACTGGACAATTACAGTAACGGCAATAACACAACTGCAAACAAACATGAAATGGGTGAGATCTGAACCCGTGGTAAAAGAGTCTTGAAACTTCCTTGGGTTCAAATCCCACCCATTCCATGGTTTACAGTAACATACTCAAAATATCTGAACTAAAGCATTAGAGAACATTGTAAAGCAAGATCTATAGGATATTTTTACTGTAGTAGTAACTTACATTTGCAGAATAAATACCCTGGTAGCACGTTAAGGAAATACAAATAAAAGTCGTATTTGCATGTCTCTTTACAAGTACATAATATGTAGTGATTAGTGTGTAAAGAAAAATCTGTTACAAAAAAACTTCAATTACTTGAACATTATCCTTGGAACATCACAACCTTAAAATTGAAACAAAAATATTCTGATGATTACAAAGATGATTTGTACACATAACACCTTATCCACTGTGACATAACTAGACCCAATTTTTTTTTTTTTTTTTTTTTTATTAGTCGTGGCCTCTACTCTGAGGCCAAGCTTCCCTGGCAACTGCCAGATGGGTCAAGCTACTACAGGTCCATACAGCAATTACAACCTAGCTGATTAAGCACTTCCTACAGGAACTCTTCTAATCACATCTTAGGATTCCTTCCACTGTTCCAGCAATCTTTCCAATATTTTTTGATAGAGGTTGAGAGTTGTGGATCTTGGATGCTGGCAATCTTCTTTAACTGTGCTTATAAAAATCTGGATGAAATACAGTATACTCCTAGCATTCTCTAGATTTTTCGAAGTGTTTGTCGTTTCTTCATTACACCTACAAGTAAAATTAATAGTTTATAAATACAACTGCAACATTTTACTGATTTAAAGCATTCACTAAGAAATTGACTTTGCAATAAAATTTCAGTAAAATCAATGTGAATAAGATCTGAAGTCTTGATATATTATTGTGACACTATATATACGAGTGGAAATAATAAGATATGTCACACACTGGTCAATAAACAGGTAAATCCCATAATGACGGACAACAAAAGATGAATAAAGAGGAGCCATATATTTCAAATGAGCACAAGAAGCTGCCCATTCAACTATCAGAACTACTCTATAAAATACACAGAAGTCGGTAATTTGGCCAATTTTACACAAATTTAAAAAAAAAATTCTATTTAAAAACAGAGTCCAAAATAAACACTGTAGACATTCCAGCCATCAAAGACATTTCCTCTGTTCATTAATCACATCTCCAGGCCTCTCCTATATTACACTTGCTATCCATTTTGAATTCGTGAAACAAAAATCTAATATTTCTGCTCTTTTGAGCACAATTTCAAGCTATTTCCAGTCCTGAAACCAACCAAAATCATTTCTATTTCAGTAGTATATCTTCCATTTTATCAATCACTACCAAGCTGGAGCCAGTAAAATCATATAACCATTGTAGAAAACTTCCAAAGTTCCTATTTTAAACCAAACACAAAGTCAGAGGTTTGCTTTTCCCATCATGCATAGCATGGATCAGGATTTTTTTAAAACTATGATAACTCACCACACAGAGCCATTCTCTTATGTCTAGGCCAAAATTTACTGCTCACAGCTTATTTAGATGAGCATTGTTTAAAATGCAGATCTACACGAATGATACTGGCATCAACAGCAAAGATCTACATAAGAGGCAGTGAAAAGGTTATATAAAAGTTGTTTAGGAAATTTGGAGGTGCATGAAATATATTTTTTAATACACTGGCCATTTCCTGAGGCAAAAAAACAAGAGAAACATTTTCATCATCTCTCACTCCATCACTGTCTTGCAAGAAGCAAGACAGATTTATTATTCCTGTATGTTCTTCACTTCATAAAACTCATCATAATTTTCATAGGGTGTCGATTTTCAGAAATATAAATGACAACACATTATGAAAGGGTTTGCCATATACAGATCCTTTCTAGTCCATGGTTTGTTTTCATCCATATAGGACTTAATCTCTTCTGTGAAAATAATGCAATGAGAATCATGGCAGGAAGGTATAAGTCGTCCTCAACCATAAGAATCATGGCAGGAAAGTAAAAATCATGTTCAACCATCAGAATTACAAAAGAGAGGCACAAAATATTCAATTACTTACAACTGTGTGATTTCTTTTTGTCCTGAGGATGATAGAGCACAGCCACCTTGACTCCAGAGAGTCGGAGAGCTTCAATCATGCTGTCGACTCGAGGACTGATATAAAATTCATCGATCTCCAAGCTCTCTAAATCTCTCATGTGCTTGAATGTTGTTTCATTCTGGAAAAAATATTATTCATCAATGCATAATAGTAGTAACATACAATACTGCTCTTACATAACACTTACACCCACTTGCCTAGTACAGATCTCCATTGCTTTATGTGATAGATTTGTTCCTGGTCCATGGCACATGAAGAGAATTCCCATAAAGCAAACCCATTTTAACGTTTAAGCTGTGTCTCCTGTGAATTTATGCTAGAGACCTCTCGGTGTTTCCTGTAAATTTACATACAATATTCGTGCCTTCAAATGTTTTGTCAGCCAACATTTTATACCTCAGGTCAAGTGTTTGGGTTACCCATCACCTTGTCAAACCTAGGAAAATAACTACAGGGCCATGCAGGTCTACACTACTACAGGACATGTCAACAACTTGTGTGATGATAAATTAGACACATGTGCAACTCTTGGGTATCTTTATTGAGGAAACGTTTCGCCACACAGTGGCTTCATCATTCCATACGTAGGAGAAACTTGAAGAACAGGAGGAGAATGAGGTAATCAGTCCCTCAACCTTGATTCGATGTGTTCAGTCCATCAAGATTGATGGACTGAACACATCGACTCAAGGTTGAGGGACTGATTACCTCATTCTCCTCCTGTTCTTCAAGTTTCTCCTATGTATGGACTGATGAAGCCACTGTGTGGCGAAACGTTTCCTCAATAAAGATACCCAAGAGTTGCACATGCGTCTAATTTATCAACATGTCGGTTCTCTGAACCATTCATCTACAAACTTGTGTGATATGTCACTCTGCATCTTTTTAAGTCTATTTTTATTTGGGATTGTGTATATAGGATACATATATTTTATACAAAGGTCTTGATGGCAAACAGATTTTATGGGCTTATAAAAAAGTACATAGTGTGCGTGTGTGTTGTTAACCCATTAAAATTCCAGAAAACAAAAATCTTGACACATTTCCACATTCCTGGAGTATATCCTGAATCAAATGAAATATCATAAGATTTCTTGGTATATAGTGTTAAAGATAAAAGCACTCAAAACAATAAGAGAAAACAATTATCATATTTCGTGGCTTATAAGACTTGTTTTAGTTTCAATGGTTCAGCATCGGAACTAACTGGGAGAGCTACAGCCCACCCCACACCCAAACTTATAGTTCCCATCACTGACCTTCAGTTTATAGGATGCAGGGTGGTTTTTGGAGATAATTTATTGAAAAAAAATGTGCCTAATAAGCTGTGAAATACAGTATTTGATTTAAACACTTGAATTTTGTTTTTACTAAACTATCATAACATGGCATAAATAAATACGAAAAAAAATACTGCTGTGTGCATTTATGCTGATGCTGGAGATGAGTGACTTTTTCTGCCAACTTTGACATTCCATAATTAATTAGCTTTTTTTTTTTTTTTAACAAGTCGGCCATCTCCTACCGAGGCAGGGTGACCCACCCAAAAAGAAAATACTTTCATCATCATTCAACACTTTCACCTCACTCATACATAATCACTGTTTTTGCAGAGGTGCTCAGAATACAACAGTTTAGAAGCATATACATATGAAGATACACAACATATCCCTCCAAACTGCCAATATCCCAAACCCCTCCTTTAAAGTGCAGGCAACATTGTACTTCCCATTTCCAGGACTCAAGTCTGACTATATAAAAATAACCAGTTTCCCTGAATCCCTTCACTAAATATTACCCTGCTCACACTCCAACAGCTCATCAGGTCCCAAATACCATTCGTCTCCACTTTATCAGATTTAATTTTTTTGTTTTATTCTTAGAAAAATAAACTCTTTAAAATGGTATTAAAAAATATTTCATTATTTTCCCAAATTTCGTTACACACACAGCATCATTCATTTCTGGGATCTCCCACAGTTTAAGGAATGACATGGAAAACACAAATTTTATTCTGACTTCAAATTTCACATTTTTTTTTATTTAGGTTGAAAAGCAAATATATGTGGAGACAAAAAACGTTATCAGTGGAGGCAAAGAAGGGAATGTATGAAAGTATAGTGGTACCAACACTCTTATATGGGTGTGAAGCTTGGGTTGTAAATGCTGCAGCGAGCAGGCGGTTGGAGGTAGCGGAGATGTCCTGTCTAAGGGCAATGTGTGGTGTAAATATTATGCAGACAATTCAAAGTGTGGAAATTAGGAGAAGGTGTGGAGTTAATAACAGTGTTAGTCAGAGGGCTGAAGAAGGGTTGTTGAGGTGGTTTGGTCATTTAGACAGAATGCATCAAAGTAGAATGACATGGAGAGCATATAAATCTGTAGGGGAAGGAAGGCGGGGTAGGGGTCGTCCTCAAAAAGGTTGGAGGGAGGGGGTAAAGGAGGTTTTGTGAGCAAGGGGCTTGGACTTCCAGCAAGCATGCATGAGCATGTTAGATAGAAGTATGTAAATGGAGACGAATGG
Source organism: Cherax quadricarinatus (assembly GCF_038502225.1). NCBI lineage: Eukaryota > Metazoa > Arthropoda > Malacostraca > Decapoda > Parastacidae > Cherax > Cherax quadricarinatus. The sequence continues at coordinate 4,175,078 of NC_091296.1, read as the reverse complement.
TTTTTTGGACCTGACGAGCTGTTGGAGTGTGAGCAGGGTAATATTTAGTGAAAAGATTCAGGGAAACCGGTTATTTTTACATAGCCGGACTTGAGTTCTGGAAATGGGAAGTACAATGCCTGCACTCTAAAGGAGGGGTTCGGGATATTGGCAGTTTGGAGGGACGTGTAATAGGACGGTATATATATATAATTGTGGCCCTGATATTATATTCTATATGGTTTATTTTATATTATTTCAGGTCACTTTTTATATTGTATCTTTACATATGCTTCTAAACTGTTGTGTTCTGAGCATCTCTGCAAAAACAGTGATTATGTATGAGTGAGGTGAAAGTGTTGAATGATGATGAAAGCATTTTTGTTTTGGGGATTTTCTTTCTTTTTGGGTCACCCTGCCTAGGTGGGAGACGGCCGACTTGTTGAAAATAAAAAATAAAAATAAAAGCAAATGAGGAAAAAATATAAAAATTCACTCATAATCCATATACAATATTAAACTAGAAAAAAAGAGCCACATTACTTATTTTACCAAAAAAGTATTAGCCAACCAGATGGGCACTATGAATAATACCAAAAATAGATGAGTAAGACACATGTGCAGCAGTCTGGTATCTTTACTGATGAGACTTTTGCCATCTTAGCAGGCTTCTTCAGTTAAAATACAGAAGAAACATCAGAAGTAGTGTATATGTAGATATGAGGTGGTCACTCCCTGAGCCTTGATGTATGCTCAGCTCCAATCTACAGTAAACTTTCCTATCTTAAGATGGAGAGAAAAAAGCAGCCTAAGCCAGTATCTCCTCTTAGACATTTCAGAGACCTTCATGCATTGAAGACATAAATCAGAAGATTTCTTAGTAATTAGTGGCTTACTGTTGGCCACTATAAATAGCCCTCTCTTACCGCTATGGAAATCATATTCCTAAGACACTTTCGTGCAGAGGAGCAGGACAATTTTGAGAGTTACACTACAGCAAGCTGTATAACAAATTTTGAATACATGATGCATACAGCACCCATCAATTACCTGAAGATCAGCCAGCATGCGAGGAACTCCCCTGTGATGGCGCGATGTAACTGTATCCTGAAGCATCATGACAGCCTCTCTTGGCGTGTCATCACAGGAAATAACAGACAGGTGCCGCAGTTTATTAAACATGGTCAATGATCCTCCAATACATCCATACACCTGAGGAAGCACATAACACTCCAGAAACTGTATTCATAGAAAATAAAAAATAGGCTAATTAAATAACTGTTACAATAATCCAAATACTCTAAAATTTAACCCTTTCAGGGTTTCTGACGTACTAGTACGGCTTACACACCAGGGTTATTGACGTACTAGTACACCTAAATTCTAGCGCCTTCAAATCTAGCAAGAGAAAGCTGGTAGGCCTACATATGAAAGAATGGGTCTATGTGGTCAGTGTGTGCAGTATAAAAAAAATCCTGAAGCACACAATGCATAATGAGAAAAAAAAACTTTGACCGTGTTTTTGGTTTAAAACAGCGACTTTGCACTGTATTTTCGTATGATATTTATGGTTGTATTCTAGTTTTCCTGGTCACATTTTATAGAATGGAAGACGTATTACAGAAATTGAGATGATTTTGATTGGTTTCACAATGAAAAGTACCTTGAAATTTAGCTCAAGGTAGCAGAAATGTTCGATTTTTGCCAAAGTTCAAAAGTAAACAAATCGTGCCACGCATCCAATACACATCAACTGGTGAGTCTAATATTCTTTCACAAGTGTGCTGATATTATTTATACTATTTCTATGCTAATGCAGTAACCTGCATAACAGTAAATCTTCTATATTTTGTGAGAATAAGAATTCAAAGTGGAAAGCAAAAGAAATGTAAGAGGGGCCTGGGGACGTGACTAATGATCAGAGAAAAATGTTATTTTAGTGCCAGGAATGTCTGTCTTGTTTATTCTGGATCCTATTTGGAAATTGGCATCTTTTGAAATTTGTGTGAAATTGGCAAAATTGCTAATTTCTGACCACTTTATTGGATAGTTGAAATTGGTAAATGGGTGGTTTCTTGTACTCATTCAATAGAAAAAATGGAGTTCTAGCGAAATAGCTATGACTTTTGTCGATTAGTACATTGGAACTGGCCGAAAATAGGGCTTAAGGTGGGTGAAATCGCTGATGCGTAAACATTGTCGAGACCGATAACTTTGTGAGAGCATAATTCCCTAAGTTTTTCCATCAAATTTCATACTTTTGGTGTCATTATGATCGGGAAAAGATTCTCTATCTTTTCATAAGAAAAAATTATTTTTTGGTTTTTTTCCGAAAAATTTTCAACACTGAGAACAAGTTTAGGAGAGGGCCTCTCAACCCTGAAAGGGTTAAATAACAGAGCCCTATACAAAAGGTTTTGGATACAATGGACAAAATATCTGAAAGTCTGCTGTGCGTAGGTGTCTGGTAGTGTCATCGATGCAGCAGAGTAAGTCTGCTGCATCAGACAAATGTTCAATAAAGGAGCTGTCTTTTTTTTTCATTGCTCACTGCCTGCCTTGTTTGTTACTGTCTGTGTGCACTCTTAACCTTCATTCATCATTCGCTGTCAAATTTTTCCCTTAATACATAACATTTGAAAATAAAATATAACTAAGATTCTATTCAAAAATATGCTCACTGAAATTCCCATGCCTAATTCTCTTTCTCTTAGCCAAGTTTTTCTTATGAATGTTAATACATGTATAAGCCGGTTTACAGCAATGTTTAAAGATACTGTTTAAAATCAAGCTGAATGCCCATTTTTAGTTCATTTGTTGCATGAAACTCAAAATGAACAATAAAGAATGAAAAGGCACAATACCTTGATAGGAAAGGCACAATACCTTGATAGGAAAGGCACAATACCTTGATAGGAAAGGCACAATACCTTGATAGGAAAGGCACAATACCTTGATAGGAAAGGCACAATACCTTGATAGGAAAGGCACAATACCTTGATAGGAAAGGCACAATACCTTGATAGGAAAGGCACAATACCTTGATAGGAAAGGCACAATACCTTGATAGGAAAGGCACAATACCTTGATAGGAAAGGCACAATACCTTGATAGGAAAGGCACAATACCTTGATAGGAAAGGCACAATACCTTGATAGGAAAGGCACAATACCTTGATAGGAAAGGCACAATACCTTGATAGGAAAGGCACAATACCTTGATAGGAAAGGCACAATACCTTGATAGGAAAGGCACAATACCTTGATAGGAAAGGCACAATACCTTGATAGGAAAGGCACAATACCTTGATAGGAAAGGCACAATACCTTGATAGGAAAGGCACAATACCTTGATAGGAAAGGCACAATACCTTGATAGGAAAGGCACAATACCTTGATAGGAAAGGCACAATACCTTGATAGGAAAGGCACAATACCTTGATAGGAAAGGCACAATACCTTGATAGGAAAGGCACAATACCTTGATAGGAACAATACACAAATAACCCACATGTAGGAGAGAGAAGCTCATAACAATGTTTCATTCTGACTTGGAACATTAGCCCTTCTGGGGCGGGTTCCATTGTTCTACACCATGAGCTCGGTTCACTCAGATAAACTGTGAGCAGTAAATTTGGGCATAGATATGAGAAAATGGGTTTATGCAGTAAGTGTGCACCATATAAAAAAAATCCTGCAGCACACAGTACATAATGGGAAAAAAACTTGGACCGTGTTTTAGGTTTAAAACAGCAACTTTGCCGCATTTTTCGTGTGGTTTTTATGGTTGTATTCTCAGTTTCTTGGTCTCATTTGATAGAAAGGAAGATATATTACATAAATAGACATAACTGTGTTTGGTTTCAGGACTGAAAGTAGATTGAAATTGAGCTCATAATGGAAATGTTTGATTTTTGCTGATATTCCAGAGTACACAAATTACAATATCACTCATCCAATACTTATCCAATTGGTCGGTCTAATATGCATCCATGAATGTAATGATGCTATTTATACAATTATTACAATAATGCAGTATTCTGCATAACAGTAAATCTTCTATTTTCTGTGTGAATAAAGATTCAAAATGGAAGGCAATTGTAATATAGGAGAGGCCTGAGGACATGAGTAATGAACAGAGGAAATGTTGTTTTATTGCCAGGAATGTTACATTGTTTATTCTGGACCCTATTTTGAAATTGGCACTTTTGGAATTTTAGTTGAAATTGGCTAAATTATCTATTTCTGAACACTTTATTGGGTAGTTGAAACAGGTAAATGGGCAGTTTCTCGTATTCAGTCTAAAAAATAGAAGGAATACTAGTGAAACAGCTATGAGTTTGGTTAACTGGAACAATAGAATTAGCCAAAAACAGGGCTCAAAGTGGGAGAAATCACAGGTGCAAAAATATCGCCAAGACCACTAACTTTGCAAGAGCATAATTCTGTTAAGTTTTCCATCAAATTTTGTACTTTTGGTTTCATTATCTTCAGAAGAAGATATTGGCAGTTTGGAGGCTGACTTTTAAACTGTCATATCTGAACACCTCTGCAAAGACAGTGATTATGTATGAGTGAGGTGAAAGTGTTGAATGATGATGAAAGTATTTTTGTTTTAGGGATTTTCTTTTTCGGTCACCCTGCCTGGGCGGGAGACGACTAACATGTTAAAAAATATTATTATTTTATTATTATCACACTGGCCGATTCCCACCAAGGCAGGGTGGCTTGAAAAAGAAAAACTTTCACCATCATTCACTCCATCACTGTCTTGCCAGAAGGGTGCTTTACACTACAGTTTTTAAACTGCAACATTAACACCCCTCCTTCAGAGTGCAGGCACTGTACTTCCCATCTCCAGGACTCAAGTCCGGCCTGCCGGTTTCCCTGAACCCCTTCATAAATGTTACTTTGCCCACACTCCAACAGCACGTCAAGTATTAAAAACCATTTGTCTCCATTCACTCCTATCAAACACGCTCACGCATGCCTGCTGGAAGTCCAAGCCCCTCGCACACAAAACCTCCTTTACCCCCTCCCTCCAACCTTTCCTAGGCCAACCCCTACCTCGCCTTCCTTCCTCAGCCCTCTGGACAACAGTTTTGGTAATCCTGCACCTCCTCCTAACTTCCAAACTACGAATTCTCTGCATTATATTCACACCACACATTGCCCTCAGACATGACATCTCCACTGCCTCCAGCCTTCTCCTCGCTGCAACATTCATCACCCATGCTTCACACCCATATAAGAGCGTTGGTAAAACTATACTCTCATACAGTCCCCTCTTTGCCTCCAAGGACAAAGTTCTTTGTCTCCACAGACTCCTAAGTGCACCACTCACCCTTTTCCCCTCATCAATTCTATGATTCACCTCATCTTTCATAGACCCATCTGCTGACACGTCCACTCCCAAATATCTGAATACATTCACCTCCTCCATACTCTCTCCCTCCAATCTGATATCCAATCTTTCATCACCTAATCTTTTTATCCTCATTACCTTACTCTTTCCTGTATTCACTTTTAATTTTCTTCTTTTGCACACCCTATCAAATTCATCCACCAATCTCTGCAGCTTCTCTTCAGAATCTCCCAAGAGCACAGTGTCATCAGCAAAGAGCAACTGTGACAACTCCCACTTTATGTGTGATTCTTTTTCTTTTAACTCCACGCCTCTTGCCAAGACCCTCGCATTTACTTCTCTTACAACCCCATCTATAAATATATTAAACAACCACGGTGACATCACACATCCTTGTCTAAGGCCTACTTTTACTGGGAAATAATTTCCCTCTTTCCTACATACTCTAACTTGAGCCTCACTATCCTCGTAAAAACTCTTCACTGCTTTCAGTAACCTACCTCCTACACCATACACCTGCAACATCTGCCACATTGCCCCCCTATCCACCCTGTCATATGCCTTTTCCAAATCCATAAATGCCACAAAGACCTCTTTAGCCTTATCTAAATACTGTTCACTTATATGTTTCACTGTAAACACCTGGTCCGCACACCCCCTACCTTTCCTAAAGCCTCCTTGTTCATCTGCTATCCTATTCTCCGTCTTACTCTTAATTCTTTCAATAATAATTCTACCATACACTTTACCAGGTATACTCAACAGACTTATCCCCCTATAATTTTTGCACTCTCTTTTGTCCCCTTTGCCTTTATACAAAGGAACTATGCATGCTCTCTGCCAATCCCTAGGTCAGGGGTTCCGAGCCTGAGAGCAAGTTTCAGAACAGGGGTTCCAACCCTGAGAGCAAGTTTGAGATCAGGGGTTCCGAGCCTGAGAGCAAGTTTCAGATCAGGGGTTCCAACCCTGAGAGCAAGTTTGAGATCAGGGGTTCCGACCCTGAGAGCAAGTTTGAGATCAGGGGTTCCGGCCCTGTAAGGATTAACAAGACACACGTGTAACTTGTTAATGGTTCAAATCAGGCTGAAACATCGTCATTAGTTTCTTTCTCCTATGTACAGGCTCTATAAAATGAACACTAATTAAAGTAAAAATAAAGGTTAATGCAAGAACAGGACAAGATACAGCGCTGGAAACACTGTTGTGGAAGTGCACACAAATCATCTCGACTTACCACATATGAAGGTGGAACAAACAATGTGTTGTGGAAGTAAAGTTCCTTGACATATTTGAATGTTGACAGGAAGCTCATCATGTCTTTTGCCAGAAAGTTGTTTAAAGAAGTAAGGCTGTCCACACCAGTGGAGAGAAATTCAATTTGTAGTGTTTTAACTGCAGGTAGCATGGCCTTCTGAAATCAAACAAGGTTATAACAATTTTCACAACTATACAAAAAAGAAATTATGTTTAAATTAATAATAAAGCTATTGAGCAGAGAAGAGATTAATCCCAAAAAATGAATGAGGATTTTTTAAGCACTTTTCCTTTGAGAGCAAATTTAATAAAATTGTGTCTTGAGACAGCCAAAAGTAAAATCAGGAAAAAGAAAAGGGGAGCATACTTGGATGAAAAAAAATTTGAATTTTAAGTACAGGCTTACAATGGCATTATGTTCCAATGAAGCCATCGTCAGCTGAAAATATCATAGGTTAAATATGAATACAGCCTCTCCTCACTTAACGACAGAGTTCTGTTCCCAAGACCACGTCGGTAAACAAATTTGTCACTAAGCAAGGAGCATACTATAATGATAGTGGGTTTGTATCAACCATCTCTGATACTGTTTTAATGTCACCTTTGTACCATTTATAACATTTTTAGTATATTTTTAAATGTTTATACAGTAGTGTACTGTATATTGTAATAACAGAATAGAGGAAATCAGCTCTAATATACATTATTTAGGTATGCACAATGGTCAGAGCCCATCGTAAGTCCAAGTCGTTGGTAAACGAGTACGTCGCTAAGTACTCTATATGATATGACAAATAAGTAAATAAATACATACTGTCCCTGGATAAGTAAATAAACAAATAATTACTGTAACTAACTATATACCAATATTGAAAAGTCAATAAATGACTTCTTTCCATGCTGCAGCAATGTTCCTGATGGCGTTAAGGATGTTAAAATGCATCGCTAGTGCACTATCATAAAGCTGAAGTATCATAAGTTGAACCATCATAAATCAAGGACCACAATACCTAAAATCTATACTAGGCCTAGAATTAAGTAATATGTAAGTTTTAGAATTAGTTTGGCAGAAATGATCTACATAATAAATGCTTTTCTTCTGAACATCTAATTTTATCAAACTAACTGTCAAAATAGGTAAATAAATAAACCATAAACCCAACCAATATGACTTCTATGTATGTTTCTAAGAAATAAAGATTCTCATTTTGGGTTTTTTTTTTGACAAACAGTTACTGTACACACAATCATTTTAAACTGCTAATGCAAAATCAATACACTAATGTAACTATCTTAAAATATGCACTTGCAACATATAAAGTATGGCCGAAATGTTCTGCATAACTATAGGCTTTCTGAATACACAATTAAATGTCACCTATCTGTGTATAAATATTGTATCGCTAAAATATTACTACTATTGTTAAACTGACATCATATGCCAAAACTTTCCCAGATATTTTAGTGAAGAGTCACATATATTTGATAACAGTGAAGTGGCACAAATATTTGATAACAGTTTGCTGCAATTTTATTGAAAAAGAAATGACAGTCCATAAAAAGTAATAAAAGAGATGATTGTAAAGGCTTTATTAAAGATAAAATGCAACAGGAGTTCAAAAATAATCCACACTTAGGAGAGGAAACGTATGACGACTATTTATTCTGTCCTAGATGACTGTCAAGTCACAAGTGTGTGACTTATGACTCAACAATGGTTCAGGATGGACCAAAATATCATCACATGTTTTCCCTACAAAATACAGATTATCTGTGAATTGTTTCAGCCATGGTACTGTGGCTTTTTACCCTTCATGCAACAGTAGTAATACTGACCCTGGTCTCTCCTTCAATGGGAACATTAAATTTAACAATTGCCTGAGGAGTGAGCTTGAGGGTCAAGTGTTCTAAACTGCTCATCTCTGCCAGTAGTACTGTCAGCTCTAGGTTTGTTAACTTGGAGACATCCACGGTCAGATTCTTCACTTGCTTCACTGGTATGATCTGTGAAGTAACACAGAATCAAATTAAACAAAGTGAAATAATAACTGTTCCAAGGTATCACAACCAAACTTTTGTCTGATTACATAATAAATGTACATGTATGTACATTTCTGTTAAATCTTAAAATGTAATTTGTGTATTTTCTTTATGAATATTAATAGATACTTTCATAATCATTATTTATTTTCTTGGCCATTATTTATTGGGGCATCTTTCACCAAGGTAGGGCGACCCAAAAAACACTTTCACCATCATTCACTCCATCACTGTCTTGCCAGAGGCATGCAGACACTACAGTTCAGATGACACTGAAAATATCCCTATCCCTCCGTCTGAGTGCAGGCATTGTACCTCTCACTTCCAGGACTCAAGTCTGGCTAACCAGTTTCCCTTGATACGCAGTATTATTTTCAGTGCCATTATTGTTATTTTTTTAACCTACCACCATCTCCCACCGAGGCAGGGTGACCTAAAAAAGGAAAATGAAAAGTTTTTCTTTTTACATTTAATCACCTATACAGGAGGGATCACTAGCCACTTGCTCCCAACATTTTATTCACCTCTTATTACATGCATAGCTTACAGAGGAAGGATTGCCCATGGAGATGTAAATACAAACACAGTAAGTACTGTAATTACACAACACTGTGCTATACCATCTTTGCCTAAACCTGCTACCATCTGCAAGGAAATATTCATGATGAAACAATTTCTCTTACATAACTGCACTTACTTCACACAAGAGAGCCAAATCTGGTTGAATATTTTCAGCATTGTTGATAGTTAGATGGGACAGCTTTGGGCAGGCTTGCATCACCCGCTTTAATTCCTCCATGTCTAGGTTCTTCTCATAGTTCACAGTCAAGCTTGTGACATTCAATTTCCGTTCATCATTGCAATCAATGCCATTTGATTTCTAAGGATATGGTAAAATACAAGTAATAGTTATCCACTGCAATTCAGGCAGAATAAAATTAAATACACATTAAAATGGAATAACTCATTGAAATAAATGTTCGAGATAAATTAAGTTACAAGGAGATAAGAAAATAAGTAATCAATCTTGTTACAGCAGATATGGAGGTAAGAAATTTAAGAATAAAGATTGTTATGTATAACACTATGTCAGTGATAAAAAAACAAGGGAAAGAGGATATAAATAAGAATGGAGATAAGGCAGTCAACACACAACTACTGTACCCTCTGTTTGGCTTCCCGATCAAGGAGGTAGAGGACAGCACCATAAGTGTCCCACGACTGCAGGGTTTCCACAATCTTAAGACTGGGTTGTATGGCCAGAGCAGCAGCACCCAGAGACAGACGCATGGCATTAGTCTGGACAGGGCACTGCAGCATGTTGGTCCTTAGCACCTCTAGGTGAGGTAGAGACAAATGCCATCCATCTATTTCCTGAAGAAACAAAAATGACTGTAAATTGTCATATCTGTGTACCTCTGGCAAGACAGTGCGACAGTGTAAATGATGGTGAAAGTGCTTCTTTTTTGGGTCTCCCTGCCTTGGTGGGAGACGGCTGGTATGCTAAAAAAAAAAAAAAGGTTTAATTATAAATAAAAGAATATCTAAGATATCACATGGGTGTTGCGGTGTGGAGTGTCATTTGAAATGTGATGTTAGAGCATTTCTGGAAAGACAACTATTAACCCCTTGACTGTTTCGATCGAACTGTATATGTAAGTCTTATGAGCCACTATGTTTGACGTAAATATACTCAAATTCTAGCGGCTTCAAATCAAGCAAGAGAAAGCTGGTAGGCCTACATGTGAGAGAATGGGTCTGTGTGGTCAGTGTGCACCATATAAAAAAAATCCTGCAGCACGCAGTGCATAATGAGGAAAAAACTCCGACCGTTTTTTTTTAATTAAAATGCCGACTTTGTGGTCTATTTTCGTATAGTATTTATGGTTGTATTCTCGTTTTCTTGGTCTCATTTGATAGAATGGAAAACATATCATAGAAATAGAGGTGATTTTGATTGGTTTTACTATGAAAAGAACCTTGAAATGGAGCTCAAAATATGGGAAATGTTTGATTTTTGCAGATGTTCAAAAGTAAACAAATGATGTCATTTTCCAATAAATGTCCAAGTAGCCATTCTAATATGCAGTCATGAATGGGTTGACATTATTTATACAATTATTACAAAATTGCAGTAGTCTGCATAACAGTAAATCTTCTATTTTTTGTTTGAATAAAAATTAAAAATAGAAAGCAAGAGTAATATCAGAGGGGCCTGGAGACGTGACTGATGAACAAAGAAAATGTTATTTTAGAGCCAGGAATGTCTGCATTGTTCATTCTGGGCTCTATTTTGAAATTGTCATATTTTTTAATTTTCGTGAAATTGGCCAAATTGCAAATTTCTGATCACGTTACTGGGTAGTTGAAATCGGTAAATGGGCAGTTTCTTGTACTTAATCGATAGAAAAAATGGAGTTCTAAAGAAATAGCTATGGTCGACTGGAACAATGGAATTAGCCGAAAATAGGGCTCAAAGTGGGTGAAATCACCGATTCGTAAATATCGCCGAGGTCGCTAACTTCGCGAGAGCGTAATTCCATCAGTTCTCCATCAAATTTCGTTCTTTTGGTGTCATTACAATTGGGAAAAGATTCTCTATCATTTCATAAGAAATTTTTTTTTTTTTTAAATTTTGCGACACCAGGAGACACCTCAGGACTTGGGGTTGCGACAGTCAAGGGGTTAAATAAATGATGGTGAATGTGTTTCTTCTCTTGGGATCACTCTACTGAACACTGCATTTTGGCATTTGGTATTTAAGCACCTTGTCTGAACTTCTATCCTAGTCTGAAGATTTTCCAACTGATCTTTTAGGTGGGAAGAACAGCATTGCTCAAGATGCCTTTTCATATTTGTTAAATCGGGAACGTCTTTTTCACATCGTTGGTTCCGCTTGCTTCGGGCAACACACAATTTAAGCTTTGTAAGGTCATCTAATTTCTGCTGAGTTTCTGCTCTTAATTTGTCAATTTTCCCAGACTGTTCAATGATGAGATTTAAGAGTCTTTGTAGTGACTGGTTTTCTTGTAAAAATTCCTGAAATTCCATTGTCAAGTTATGCAAGCATTTATGTTAAAAGATGAAGTTGAATATCTCTCTCACAGATCTCATAATTTTAACATTCCACACCTAACATTTTTAATAACATTTTATACAATTTTTTATTGCATTAAACACAGAATATGCAGGACCTGAATAACTAAAACAAAGATAAATTATAATATTTTTAATTACATTAAGTCCTCAACTTACAAACACATTGGGAACCTTCTGAACTGTGTATAATATTCATAATACAGGAAGTCTTCAACTTACGAACACAGGGACCTTCGTATTGCGTATAATAATGATTTAAAAATGACATTTAACACAATACAGAAGATTCTCAACACATTTGTAAGTTGAGGACTTACTGTACATTAAACATAAGAGTATACCTGAATAATTAAGACAAAGTATAAAAAACTATATAGTATGTATAAGTTCCTAAGATAAATTCGTACATGACAACACATCACAGTGGCAAACCCACAACCAAGAGCTCAACTTAAACTTAAATATGGTAAACCCTTGATTTAATGCACCCTAACTTAACAGACTTTTTAAATATGGGACAAAATCTACTGCATTCTTCAATTTCGAAATACTGTAATGGACTAAGTCTGGTGATTACAGTATTGTCCATTATTGCTACAACCATAGCAAATCTCATCTCTATACATCACAAACATCATTACCGGCCACCCACTCAACCCTATTAGTTCAGTAAATTAAGGGTTTACTGTAGTTAATAGTAATTAACTACAGTAAACCCTTGTAAGTATAGATTATTTCCAATATTATCATTAAGACTGATTTACCTGTGGCCTGTTTCAGAACTTTTCCTAATCTCATGAACCAGACCACAGCCAGGCATCTTTGTTCATTGCCTGATTAACTGTTGGCAGCAGCCCACTGCCCCACATATCCATCACAGCCTACCTAATTCTTACCTGTAACTGCCTATTTGAGTTTGTAGGGGTAGGCAAGCTCCAGCTCTTGGCCCCATCTCTCAATTTTTGACACCTGTACCATCATTGTGACTCTATAACCATTTTTCTCATCAGTGTTAATACCAGGGGGTAAGGGAGAGTGGGAAGATAGGAAAAGTAGGGGAGAGAGAGGGAATATGAGGAGTAGGGAAGGTAGAGGAGTAGGTGAGGTAGAGGGAAAGGCAAGATATATTATTATTATTATAATCAAGGGGGAAGCGCTAAACCCGGAGAATTATACAGCGCCTGTGGGGGGATGTGGAAGATATTCAGGCTTAATTCAGGGAACTGAAGCACAGATCCAATTCCTATATCAAGAGCCCCTCACCAATGTCAAGGAACCTCCCTTGAGGGAAAAAGGCAAGATAGAGGTAGGAGAATGGAAGGTAGGGGAAGTATGGAAGGTAGGGGAAATATGGAAGGTATGGGACGTAATGAAGGTAAAGGGAGTGTTACGGCCCCCTACCAAACTAGCGGTTAAATTGTTAACCTGCCGGCCGGCAGTACCATGGGTACGTCATCAAACCCAATGTGGGGACTGCTGAGCCAGCTTTAGAGGCAGTAAGTACCTGAACACCTCACGGTACGCATCTAAGCAGTAACTACCAGAACACCTTATGGTAGACATCTACTGGCAGTAGAGTATTCGTCTGACCGTCTTATTATATATATCTACTGGCGTTAGAGGAAGCGCTCACCGCAGCTCACTGAGTCTGTTGGCCTCAGTTACTTGACAGCCGCACTCAGTGAGCTTGCAGCATGGTGTTCTACAAACACTATTTATCAACTGGTCTTGAAGGCGGTAGATAGTACTCACCAGACCATCTTACGGTGTACTTCTACCGGCCTTGGAGAGTATTTACAGGACAGGTGATGTCTGCGGACTCACCGCCTATGCTGGTCAACTGTGGGCTGGAGTCATTGGATGCTGTTTTAGTGGGACATTACGTGAAGAAAAGGTTGGAGTTTGACACTGAACTGGGCTAGGACCGTAGTGTGACACTTAAGCAAGTATGATGGAGTGTAACACTGAGATATGCTATAGGACCGTAGTGGAACACTGAGATATGCTATAGGACCGTAGTGGAACACTGAGATATGCTATAGGACCGTAGTGGAACACTGAGAAGAAAAGGGTGTCGTGTGACACTAAAGAAGTTACGGTTGTAGTGTACATTGAATAGTGTCATGTGACTGGCCTCGAAAAAGACGCTGTGTGAGTGTGTCGCTGGGTGTCAAGGGTGACACAGTAGTGTATGACGCAGAGAAAAGGGTGTCGTGTGACACGGAGAGTAGGAGCGTCATTACGCAGAGAAAAGGGTGTCAAGAGACACAGTTTAGATGGAGCGTCATTACACGGATAAGTGTCGTGTGAGACACAGGGAGCGTCACAACTCGGATAAGTGTCGTGTGACACGGAGCGTCATTAGGGTGTCGTGAGACACGGAGTTGACTGTAATTTATTAGTGTACAAATGTTATTTATAATTTATTATTTTAGCATAGATATATATATAGTGACACAGTAGTGTCAAGAAGTTGTACCCTGTGTGTAGGGTTACGAATTATTATTTATTATTTTAGTTAGATGCTAATTATAATTTATTATTGTAACATGTATATATTATCAGATGTTTATTAGTTTAAATACCTCTAGACCAAAGATTGTTTTTTATATAATATTAAAGATTACTTTATTTTAATGTGTATATATGTATCCCGAACTTTTTATTACAAAATGAGTAAACTACCATCTTAAAAATACTTTTTTTGTAATAGGGAGTAAGGAAGGAAGGAAGGAAAGAAGGAAGGAAGGGGAAGTTTAGGAGGTAAAGTGGGAGAAGGGAGAGGAATAGATAAGGAGTGGGGGGATGGGAGAGGGATAGGTAAGGGAGTGGGTAGAGGAGGGGAGAGGAAGTAGGAGTGAGTGAAGGGAAGCCAGGGGAATAAGATCATGGAGGGGTAAATTATTATTAAACACTCCAGCTACTAACCATGGGCATCTTGATCACCATGTCCAACACTTTATCACTCCTCTTGCTGATGTTCCAGAGGGCATTACACATCACCTTATCTGACACTCCGCCAGCGAGTTCAATCACACGTAGGTTCCTGCAAGAAGACTTCATAAAGTGATTTATTTTCTAATGAGGAGCATCATTAAATTATCATGATTATAACTGCACACATAATACAAATCTCCAGGTACATAGGTTTTATTTTTTTATTTTTTTCTTGGCTGGCTGAAACTCTTGTTGCAGTGACATAAGTAAATAATGAATTCATATGATATTTGTTCTCTTGTATCATATTTTTTATTAACACATCGGCTGTTTCCCACCAAGGCAGGGTGGCCTGAAAAAGAAAAACTTTCATCATCATTCATTCCATCACTGTCTTGCCAGAGATGTGCTTACACTACAGTTATAAAACTGCAACATTAACACCCCTCCTTCAGAGTGCAGGCACTGTACTTCCCACCTCCAGGACTCAAGTCCGGCCTGCCAGTTTCCCTGAATCCCTTCATAAATGTTACCTTGTTTACACTCCAACAGCACGTCAAGTCCTAAAAACCATTTGTCTCCATTCGCTCCTAACACGTTCACGCACGCTTGCTGGAAGTCCAAGCCCCTCGCACACAAAACCTGCTCTATCTATTTCTATCTCCTCAATCTATGTCAATTTAGAAGCAAGAACTGGGGAAGTTGCCAGACAGCACGACCTCTGACTGGTATGCTCCTCAGCACACACCACTCTCCAGACTTGATATTAATCAGGTTCTCATCACCTGCCCTTCCAACTCGACTCGCTTTGTCTCCAAGCAAAACAGTCTACATAAAGGTTTCCATTTTGCCAGAGCGTCTTTTTTCATGCAAATTCGGTTCAGGGTTTACCTACTATATGTACAATAAACCCTTGCCTTTGTCCGAAATGCCCTGCATAACCATGGACCTTTTACATGTAATCAAATGTCAGCCATTTCTGAATAAACAATGTATCATATGGAAATAAAATTTGATTGTTACTTTGATATAAAAGTAATCTGAAATAACAAACTCCATTGTGAAAATTATACTTTTGTTTCATTTATTTTCAATGTTTACTGCAGTATATCTGTAAACTGTGGGGTCTTAAAAGCAAAACAATGATAGAACAAACTTACTCAAATTTGACACAACTTTGGAATGAGGAAACATCACTGTGAGGTAGATGAAGAACTTCCAGGTAGGGTGAGTGACTGGCCAAGAACTCAAACATGGGATCAGTTTGGCTGAGTTGCTTGAGGGCAAAACTTGGTTGAGCATTCTCAAATATTAATTTTATCAAGGTAACTGTCTTGTTATCATCAAATGGTAAGCATCCATCTGACACCCATACCTTCTCCATTCCCAACAACAGGGCCACAAGCAGGAGGGTACAGTTGTATTGCATACGACCTTCATTCACGCCGTCCACATACTCATCCCACTGAAATCAATATAACACACTGTAGCAATGATGCCTTGTTGTTCTTAATAGTAGTACACAGGAATGAAAAGTCTATACACTTAAAAATAAGGGACTTATCACTCCTAGAGCTGACAAATGTGTTAGTGTTTGTAAAAGAAGAGACTGTAATATTAGGAGAAAAATTGAAGCATTTATTGATGACAACCATAAAATATTTATTTAGCTCCTATGGAAGTATTCTCTGAAATTTTTTACTAATATCTGTAACTTCAAAAATCTAAAAAAGAAACTCTTGAAAGGTGAAGACTCTTTGATCAAACATCTTACCAAAAGATGACACCACTACTAAATTTATATTATTTTACTAACACCCATCGACTCAATGATTTTATAAGATTATTAAAGATTTCCATTGGTGCTACTGCTTATAAACTGCTTAAGACTTTTTGTGTGAATATCACATCTTACACAAGAAATATTTCATTATGGTGATATTTAAAAATTCAACTAAAGGTATAAGATATGGATGTAAAGTACTGTATCAGCCAAAAACAATTCAGTGCTGTACATATATAGCTAGTGTTTGAATTATGGTATTGAGTCTTTACTCTATTTTTGAGTGGAAAATATAAGATTGTCATATGCACATGGAGAGCAAAAAACTAATATATGGCAGTGCCATATATAAAAGAAAGGTTCTAGGGATATTGTACACAGTCAATGAAAATGTTCCATTAGTTTTTTTTTGTTTTCCATGTGTATATAACAATCTTATATTTTCCACTCAAACACAGAGTAAAGACTCAATACCATAATTCAAACACTAGCTATATACATATAAACATAGTATACATGTATAGTGATATAAAACAATCCAGTTTTACAGTATACAGCAAATTATGATTTACTGATATAGCATACTATATTTTTGTATATATACAGTGGAACCTCGGTGCTCAAACAGTTCCATACTCGAAGTATTTGAATTCTTTGTTTGGTAAACAAATTGCTCTGTAGTCGACCGTTTGATCGGTACTTGACCAAACAAACACGACCTGCCAGAACTTCGCTGTAAACTATTTCATGTTTCTTCACATTTTTTGGTGTTTATTATATTATTTGTATAAATAAGTCACCATGTGGCCTAAGAGGGTTAGTCATAACAGCCAACCAAAGAGAAAATTGGTTGGGAAAAATTCATTCTGTACTCGAACAGATCGGCACTCAAACAGCCTTCTGGAACCAGTTAAGTTCGAGTGCCAAGATTCCACTGTACTGTACTACAAGGCATTCTGCATTACTATACCCTGTATCTTTACAATTATTAATATAATCATTCTATACTGTGGATTAAAGTGAAGCCATCTGAACCATCCCCAGTGCCTCTATTAGCAGTCTTATATATATTTTATATCTATGCAAAAATTTATTTTTGTTCTTGTGTTTTAAGGCCTAATATTTTTTTTCACTGGGACATATCTCAATTTCTACAATGCATAGTATGGCTACAGAAAACATGATTCACTTTAGGTGTGTTTTATTTCAGAATTCAACCAGTTTGATAAGTGAAAACTCTATGTAAATGAAATCAGTTTACCTTTATACAGATTAGTTATGTAATACATACTATATTAAAATTATTATCCAAGTGAAACAATAAAATAAGAAGTTTAAATTGCAGCAGATAATTCATATTTTATTTAATTAAGAGGCATGTGAGTTTCCCTGTCTCCTAATATCATGCTTATATTTCCCCTATGGTAAGCCCAAAATGCCCTGCATAATTATTATTGCATTTGCTTTGTCTGCTTTCCTAAGGTGAATTCTAGGATCTTTCCTTAATTCATGGTATAACTTAACAAATCTTTGAGGACAACTGTGTAACCCCAATGGAAATATATCACTTTGCCTGACTATTTTTGGGGGTTATTCTAGGTAATTTACACTATGTATGATCATTGCATTTATGTATACCTGTGCCTAAATAAACTTACTACACAGCATAATGTAGCATTTTCCTCGAATGTTATCCGGGTAATTAAGGTAATTAAATTGCCAAAGCTATAAGATTGAACAGTAGTCTTGCTTAAAGTGATGTGTATAATATGGGACTCAACTTACTAAAATCTATATACTATACATACACTACAGAGTTGGCAGATAAAAGTTCTTAAACATACCTCATTATGATGGAGCCGTGCTTGATCTCGGATGGTGGCAAAAAACCACTTCTTCTCAATCTTCAACTTTGCTAAGTTGTTTTCAATTAATTTGATGAAATCTATTAAATGATTCTGAAAAAACAATTATACGATATACAGTACAGCACCCATCCATTTACAAAATCTAATCCTATTGTCACAATATTTAAACTTCAAGGAGTAAATGTATATGTCTGCATGCATGCATGCATGTACAGTGGTACCTTGCATTTTGTACAGCTCCCAACTCGAACAATTATGTAAGTGTATTTTTGTAAGTGCTATTGCAAGTGTATTTTTGGGGGTCTGAAATGGACTAATCTAGTTTACATTATTCCTTATGGGAAAAAAATTCATTTGGTATCGGCACTCGAACAGCCTTCTGGAATGAATTAAGTTCGTAACTCAAGATACCACTGTATGTATGTATTATATAAAAACTGAAAAACAAGTTATGTAGCTTATCTTAATATTCTGAGACATACTTGACAAAGACCACTGATATATTACAGTCCTAATGCCTCATCCATTCTTTAAAAGAATTCTGACATTACTTGACTGACTGACTTATGCACACACTGTACAACACTGTAATGACATTCAACTCCATTGGAATAAAAAAAATACAGCAATAGTCATAACTAAGGACTTACGCAAAAGAATTTATTGTCCTTGACGTACCGCTTGACCATCATTGTGGTGTACAGAGAGAGGACCTCCAGGGTATTAAATGTCATAAGTTCTTGTCTACTACTGTAAATAAATGAGTACAAAAATCATTTTAGTAAACATAATTAGTACAGATGTATATTAAGTCCTATTTATTTTAGTGTAACTTCTAATATAAACCAGATGCCTCAACTGTCTCACCAAGTTCACTTCCCTGATGCAGGTTTCCACAAAATTTCCTCTAAACGTTTCAATTACTTCCGAGTAGTATTAGATTTTCAAAGGCACATTTGATGAAACAAAAGCACAGTAGAAAAAAAATGAAACGTCTAAGTGAAAAGAGCAAAAATTAAGGCAAAACAAGACAGGGATATGTTTGCCATACTAAAGCTCTTGCTTCAAGCAAAGATTGCAATTTTGGCTTATAAATTCTTTGTTGCAAAAAAATGTGCTGCTATAATTTTATAAAAATTACCAGAAGTATCAACGAGGTCTGGTCACAGACCAGGCCATGGATGGCCATTGACCCCTGAAATCCCCTCCAGATACACTCCTCCAGGTATATCAGAATTAATAAACAATACTTCATTGAATTTAGGTGCAGCACTACTACATATAAGCTGAACTATGATAGAATGGGAAAGATTAAGCTAAATTATTTGAAGTTAACTTTAAAAATATCAAATGAGGATGGAAAAAAGACATCTCTTCATTTCCAACTAATCAAAATTGTCTGCTTTAGAATTTATATACAGTTTCTATAAGAAATTTATCAACATACAACTAAAGCCAAGTAATGAATGCATTCAATATTAGTCTTACTGAATACAAAATTATATTTCTTCTGACCTACAATTCCCATTTTTTTTTCAACTGGCCATGCTTGG
Organism: Cherax quadricarinatus; assembly: GCF_038502225.1. Taxonomy (NCBI): domain Eukaryota; kingdom Metazoa; phylum Arthropoda; class Malacostraca; order Decapoda; family Parastacidae; genus Cherax; species Cherax quadricarinatus. The sequence goes on along the minus strand of NC_091296.1, from coordinate 4,155,201 downwards.
TTAGTATAAGCACAGTTTAAAGGAAAGAAAATATTACCAGGTCAGATACTACCTGTAGGAAATTAAATTTAAGTGTATACTGTACTTAAGTTTAAATTTATAAGACTTTACCTCTCATCTTACATTTTCACGAGGCAAAGAAAAAGTCAGCAATCCTGCCAGAGTGGAAAATGGGTAAGAGGCTTCTTTTTCACACTCATATGACAGGAGAGTATTACCTTCCTGGCTGGACGATGTCTTTCATTGTGTGGGAACAGCATTTCCACAGTGATCATCGTGGGAAAACTATAAACCCACTGATCATAAAGCTCCTGAGGAATGGAAGTTTTATTAAAGGAAGGTGAGGATAGCACTAATCCCTTGGATTACAGGACCAGCATCATGGCACCACCCTGAACAATCCACACAGCGGGAGCTTCCGGTTTGGATTTTCACAGGTAGGCTAGTCTTGATGTTTCTGCATGTTTGATTATTACTTTTTTATTTATGAATGTTAATAAGCTTTGACTGTAGTTTTCTTGAATCTTTAGAGCAATACAACATCAATTTATTGAATTTACTGAACAGGCCAGATTAGCAATGGTACCTAGTGGCTCAGTTAGCAACACTCTTGCCTCATACACTGGACACTGAGTGTCCATGGTTCTACCCCTGGCAAGGTGAAAATGTTGGGCATGTTTCCTTTCACCTGCTGTCCCTGTTCACCTAGCAAGCAAGTAGGTTCTTGGGTGTTAGTTGACTGGTGTGGGTCTCATCCTGGGAGACAAGACTGAAAGACCCCAATGGAAATAAGACAGACCGTCCTCAATGATGCACCGACTTTCTTGGGTTATCCTGGGTGGCTAACCCTCTGGGGTTAAAAACCCAAACACATTCTTATCTTAGTGAAGTTTGACTCCACATCCTCTCAGGTGAGAGCAGAGTATGCTATCCACTGTGCTATATGAAACCATAATGGACTGCATGACTACAAGTTATTTTTATTTGTTTTCAGCTCATGTGTGGTTAAACACAATATACATTTTAATAATACAATATGAGAGCTAAGCAGAGCTAATTCAACCTAACCTAACCTAACCTAGAGTAAGTTTATTTAGGCACAGGTACACATAATTTACCAAGTGCAAATTACTCACCAGGATAACCCAAAAAAGTCAAGTCACTTATTTACACTGGTTTCTACCTGACATGTCATATTAAGAACCTTTAACAGTTTTTGTTACCTGGCTGCCAGGCACATGGACACTCTTGTTACTTAATGAATGCAAGATATTACGAGGACACCAATGGAAATAAGTCATGTTGTCTGGCTTTTTTTTGGGTTATCCTAAGTAATTTACACTACGTATGATAATTGTACTTATTTGTACATATACCTAAATAAACTTCCTTACACATGCAGTGGATGAGTATGTCTATGTTATTACAAGCAAACGAACAGATTAGCGATAGTTAAGTTAGACAGTAGAAGAGCATTACACTTCAGTATTCATCAAGATTCTCCTTAACTACATATAAAATATCCTGGTAGTAAGAGTTAACTTTGGTTTAGAAAGACACGTAAGCGAACACTATAGCATATTTATTAGAAAACGTTTCGGTCCTGGGACCTTGATCAAGGTCCCAGGACCGAAACGTTTTCTAATAAATATGTTATAGTGTTTGCTTACGTGTCTTTCTAAACCAACTTGTCGGTATTTATTACCAAGGTTTATACCAAGAGTTAACTTTAAACTGAAAGACTTGTACACCCCAAAGCCAAAAGAGTGTGATTTATTTGCAATTAAGTTTTTATTCAAGTACACATGAATACAGCAACATAAATTATCATACATAGCAGCATGTGTGCGTAGATTATCTAGGATAGCTCAAAAAAGTCAGAGTAAATAAGTACGTAGCTAAGTTTATTCCAGCACAGGTACACAGTTACACAGCATACATAAGGGGGATTACCAACAGACCCCTGGCAGTCTTCAAGCTGGCACTGGACAAGCACCTAAAGTCGGTTCCTGACCAGCCGGGCTGTGGCTCGTACACTGGTTTGCGTGCAGCCAGCAGCAACAGCCTGGTTGATCAGGCTCTGATCCACCAGGAGGCCTGGTCACAGACCGGGCCGCGGGGGCGTTGACCCCCGGAACTCTCTCCAGGTAAACAGTAACGTATGTGTAAATTACACATCAGGATAACTTCAAAAAAAAGTCAAACGAAGTGACCTGGTTCCATTGGGGTCTTTGTAGCTAAGTTTCTATTCAGGTAAAATTTACAAATCAAAATCTACACAAATGTCTTATACAATAGTAATGTGTGTAAAGTGACTCAGGATAAGCCAAAGCAAACAAATCACTTAAATTAAACCAGAAATGCAATCCAATGTTTCTGGAAAATCAAGGAGCTACTTAGAAACCTGGAAAATCAAGGAGCTACTTAAAAACCTGGAAAATCAAGGAGCTAGTTAGAAACCTGGAAAATCAAGGAGCTACTTAGAAACCTGGAAAATCAAGGAGCTACTTAGAAACCTGGAAAATCAAGGATCTATTTAGAAACCTGGAAAATCAAGGATCTACTTAGAAACCTGGAAAATCAAGGAGCTACTTAGAAACCTGGAAAATCAAGGATCTACTTAGAAACCTGGAAAATCAAGGAGCTACTTAGAAACCTGGAAAATCAAGGAGCTACTTAGAAACCTGGAAAATCAAGGAGCTACTTAGAAACCTGGAAAATCAAGGAGCTACTTAGAAACCTAGAATATTAATATAGAAACCTTGAAAATTAAAGAGCTACTTAGAAACGTGAAAACTCTGGTTAAAAAAAAACTGGTGCAGGTAAGATACTGGTAGTAGTTTAATACCTTTTAATACGTTCTTCTGACACATGTTTGAGTCGTTCTTCATTCCAAGTAATAACCAGCTGCTGTAGTTTAGCACCAAACCTGTAATCATCATCGTCTAACTTCATCCTTTTGTCTTTCATTGTTGGTACAGCTGGGTGAGACACCAGCTGGGAGGCCACCTGTTTAGACACAACACAAGACACCATCACCTACCCCATCACCATCACTATGCTAGATGACCTCCTGGTGACCTCCTGGTAGTTACGTCAGGTCAGGACACAGGACAAGTGTCTCCTGACTCGGGTCTTAGGTGATAACCCGTCGTTGGAGCTTTTGGTTATCTAACCGAGGCCTTCCGCTGGCTTACCCCTCCACCCTTTTACAAATTATGGTTAATTATAACCCTTTAGTTATTTCTTGACCTGCTGGTGACCTGGTGACCTGAATATGTCTTACCAGTGTTACCACATCAACCACACTCTTGTGAAACCTGTGAGTTTCCCTGTCTTCTAATATCATGTTTATTTTTCCACTATAATCTATCTTGTCCATAATTATTATCACATTGTGCCCCTCAAGGAAGGTTCCTTGATGTTGGTGAGGGGCTCTTGATTTAGGGAATTTGATCTGTGCTCCAGTTCCCCGAATTAAGCCTGAATGCCTCCCCCCCCCCTCCCCAGGCGCTGTATAATCCTCCGGGTTTAGCGCTTCCCCCTTGATTATAATTTTATTTATTTATTTATTTAGTAATTTTAGCATACATACAGAGGTACAAAAAATACAGGTAAGAGCAGCATGCCAAAGCCACTTATATGCATAGCATTACGGGCTGGCTTAAAATTAACTTAAGATTAACTAAGCAATGATGAAATCAGTGATAAAACATTATTGTAAACAGATAACTATAAAGCACAAATGAGTATTACAAAGACAGGTCATATGGTTGCTTGCATTGTTGTACATACAGTAGAATGGAGTATTCTGTTAGGTAGTGTATTTAAAAAAATAATAAAGTTAGATTGGGTCCTAGGTTTAACATTTATGTGATATAATTGTGAGTAACATATAGGATATACAATTTATATGGTTCAGTTATTCAGTATTTATTTGGTTTTGGGTGAGTAAGTGAACTTTGAGAAGAGACTTGAATTTATAAACAGGTAGTGTTTCTTTTATATTTACAGGTAATGAATTCCAGATTTTAGGGCCTTTAATGTGCGTAATAATAATATCACATTTTGCTTAATTCGTGGTATAACTTAACAAATCTTTGAGGATAATTGTGTTGCAGAGATCTGGGCAACATAATTGTCATCAAATATTTAAGTTATATCGTGAATTAAGTAAAGCTCCTGGACTTGATCTTATGAAAGTAAATGTGATAATAATTATAGTTAAGGTAGATTATGGGGGAGAAATAACGTATTAGAAAACTGGACAAATGACGTGCCTCTTAAATTAGTAAGTTTTAAACTTTTTATTCATAACAGGTAAGTAATTTAACTATAGGAAAAGTAGTTACAATAAAAGGAGAACATTATTAATATGATCAAAAAGAAGCGCTAAACAGCAAGGGCTATACATTATTATTATTATTATTATAATCAAGGGAGAAGCGCTAAACCCGTAGGATTATACAGCGCCTGGTGGGGGGGATGTGGAAGGCATTCAGGCTTAATTCGGGGAACTGGAGCACAGATCCAATTCCCTAAATCAAGAGCCCCTCACCAACATCAAGGAACCTTCCCTGAGGGGACAAGGGCTATACAGCGCTGCAATATAAGGAGATATACTAGGAATAATGTAAATTTAGTTATGTACATTAATATTAAAAATAGAATTAGATTGCAGTATGTTAGATATTGAAGAAATCAGTAACCACAGGCGAGGATTGAACTCGTGGCGAGTGAGTCATAAAACTGTTGGTGAGTGTGTTAGCCACTCCCTCACCTGGGTACAGTAAGGTTCATCTAACTAGCTATATTTATATACCATGGAGAGGTTAGCACAGGCACCACAAGTTTTTACAGATGGATCTCCCCGCCAGCGTGGCCGTGACGAACTCTAGCTCTAGTCCCCTCACTCGCCACGAGTTCAATCCCCACCCGTGGTATGGTTTGCAATCGTGTCATTACGATTTCGTGAGTCAAGAAATCAGTCTTCTTTCTAACCAGACTGAGAGTCGAAGATCAAAATGAATTTTTTATGAGAGAGCCACAAAATTTGATTAACACAAGCCTATCCGATGTTATCCTGACGCCAAATGACTTCGAACAGGCGATAAATGACATGCCCATGCACTCTGCCCCAGGGCCAGACTCATGGAACTCTGTGTTCATCAAGAACTGCAAGAAGCCCCTATCACGAGCCTTTTCCATCCTATGGAGAGGGAGCATGGACACGGGGGTCGTCCCACAGTTACTAAAAACAACAGACATAGCCCCACTCCACAAAGGGGGCAGTAAAGCAACAGCAAAGAACTACAGACCAATAGCACTAACATCCCATATCATAAAAATCTTTGAAAGGGTCCTAAGAAGCAAGATCACCACGCATCTAGAAACCCATCAGTTACACAACCCAGGGCAACATGGGTTTAGAACAGGTCGCTCCTGTCTGTCTCAACTATTGGACCACTACGACAAGGTCTTAAATGCACTAGAAGACAAAAAGAATGCAGATGTAATATATACAGACTTTGCAAAAGCCTTCGACAAGTGTGACCATGGCGTAATAGCGCACAAAATGCGTGCTAAAGGAATAACAGGAAAAGTCGGTCGATGGATCTATAATTTCCTCACTAACAGAACACAGAGAGTAGTCGTCAACAGAGTAAAGTCCGAGGCAGCTACGGTGAAAAGCTCTGTTCCACAAGGCACAGTACTCGCTCCCATCTTGTTCCTCATCCTTATATCCGACATAGACAAGGATGTCAGCCACAGCACCGTGTCTTCCTTTGCAGATGACACCCGAATCTGCATGACAGTGTCTTCCATTGCAGACACTGCAAAGCTCCAGGCAGACATCAACCAAATCTTTCAGTGGGCTGCAGAAAACAATATGAAGTTCAACGATGAGAAATTTCAATTACTCAGATATGGTAAACATGAGGAAATTAAATCTTCATCAGAGTACAAAACAAATTCTGGCCACAAAATAGAGCGAAACACCAACGTCAAAGACCTGGGAGTGATCATGTCGGAGGATCTCACCTTCAAGGACCATAACATTGTATCAATCGCATCTGCTAGAAAAATGACAGGATGGATAATGAGAACCTTCAAAACTAGGGAGGCCAAGCCCATGATGGCACTCTTCAGGTCACTTGTTCTATCTAGGCTGGAATATTGCTGCACACTAACAGCACCTTTCAAGGCAGGTGAAATTGCCGACCTAGAAAATGTACAGAGAACTTTCACGGCGCGCATAACGGAGATAAAACACCTCAATTATTGGGAGCGCTTGAGGTTCCTAAACCTGTATTCCCTGGAACGCAGGAGGGAGAGATACATGATTATATACACCTGGAAAATCCTAGAGGGACTAGTACCGAACTTGCACACGAAAATCACCCACTACGAAAGCAAAAGACTTGGCAGACGATGCACCATCCCCCCAATGAAAAGCAGGGGTGTCACTAGCACGTTAAGAGACCATACAATAAGTGTCAGGGGCCCGAGACTGTTCAACTGCCTCCCAGCACACATAAGGGGGATTACCAACAGACCCCTGGCAGTCTTCAAGCTGGCACTGGACAAGCACCTAAAGTCAGTTCCGGATCAGCCGGGCTGTGGCTCGTATGTTGGTTTGCGTGCAGCCAGCAGCAACAGCCTGGTTGATCAGGCTCTGATCCACCAGGAGGCCTGGTCTCAGACCGGGCCGCGGGGGCGTTGACCCCCGGAACTCTCTCCAGGTAAACTCCAGGTAGCTACATTCATTAGGTACGTCTTAGGTGTCTTCTTGAACTGATTCATGATATGACTGACTTTGACATGTACAAGTTTACCTGGAGAAGGTTCCGGGGGTCAACGCCCCCGCGGCTCGGTCTGAGACCAGGCCTCACGGTGGCTCAGGGTCTGATCAACCAGGCTGTTAATGCTGGCTGCACGCAAGCTGACGTACGAACCACAGCCTGGTTGGTCAGGTACTGACTTTAGGTGCCTGTCCTGTACTCGACTGAAGAAGCCTACACAGTAGGCTTCTTCAGTCGAGTACAGAAGTAGGCAGTAGAGATGTGAAGACGATGTAATCAGTCCCTCACCCTTCAAGATTTGAGGTTATCAGTCCCTCACCCTTGAAGATTTGAGGTTATCAGTCCCTCACCCTTGAAGATTTGAGGTTATCAGTCCCTCACCCTTGAAGATTTGAGGTTATCAGTCCCTCACCCTTGAAGATTTGAGGTTATCAGTCCCTCACCCTTGAAGATTTGAGGTTATCAGTCCCTCACCCTTGAAGATTTGAGGTTATCAGTCCCTCACCCTTGAAGATTTGAGGTTATCAGTCCCTCACCCTTGAAGATTTGAGGTTATCAGTCCCTCACCCTTGAA